>NC_056735.1:1193197222-1193267668 GCF_019279795.1 Protopterus annectens | reverse complement strand
TGAAGAGGATACATGCTTCTCACATCTATCCAGCCTCCTGGAATCCTTATTAGGAGGATGGATAGTAGAACTCTCTTCTGCAATTTCTATGTTTGTGGCCACCGCCACAACCATGGCATCTACTGCATCACCTCTTGACCAAAATTTTTTATCTTCAAGCACTATTATTTTATTTGGTCTCCAGGGGGTTGGTTTCACTGGAGTCTGGGGCCTTACACACCCATGAGATCAATTCGATGCGCTCATCAGCAGGCGGGGTCACCCAGGTATACTGACTCCTCTGATGAGGGATTGCTCTACTTCCAGCCACCTCTCTGTTTGAAAATCTCCAGGATGTCCCTGAAGGAAACATCATTTGGAGGTGAACGTTGAGATCCTTTTACTTCATTGAGGTCAGTATCTTCAGTGACAGACTCCTCCTTGGAGTCTGTTTCCTCTTACACTTCCTCTTCCAGGGAACCTCCTCTATGGGGAGTTCCTGGGGAGGTATCAGAAGAGGAGAGAAAACACTCATGGGTAGCCTGGGGCTTCTGGACCCACTGTCCCTGCAGGAGGTCTGGACAAGATACTGGGTGTGGGATCGGCAAGGCGGAAGACTACAGATCTGATGGGGTAGATAGTATCTGTGCTGAAAGGGCAGACATAGCCTTCTCCAAGGCCTCAAAAGCTGACAGACCCCAAGAAATAGAGGATCCCCAATCCTAAAGGTCATGCCTCCACATCCAGTCACCCTAGAATCCAGAAGACAGAGCTTCCAAAGCCAGAGCCAGGGCTGGGCTGGGCTGATCCAAGCTGAAGTTCCAAGACATAGGCATTGCTCCAAAAACTTTGGATCTCAGCCCAGTGTCTTGGACCCAACCAGGCCACCATTATCTTGACAGCTCCCTGGCTCCAAGTGGTCAGAGGAACTCAGAGCAGAAGTCAAAGCCAAGGTAGGAAAGGTCCTCAGTTCTGACTCAGACAATATCAGATGGATCAGATCTGAAGGTGCTGAAACTTCCAGGAAAGTCAGGGGAGGAATCAGAAGATGGGGAGAAGATGCTCAAAGCTCCTGACCTTTAGGGGTAGTAGCTGAAGGGGATCTTGCAAAGCTCTGCGCTCAGAGGATCTTCTTGACCATCCTGCCCACATCATCTTCTGTGAGGCTTCTGGTCAAGTGAGTTGATGATGTCATTAGTGACTTTGATCTCTCCTGGAAAGAAGAAGGACTTCTGGTTGGCACTGGGTCAATGGAAGGAGAGTACTGTCCTAGGGAAAGAATGAATCAGTTTGAAGGGGCTCCCCATACGATCCAACAGCAACTGATCTGACCTACCTTTGAAGCAGAGAGGCTCAGATCCCAAGCTATACCATCCGATGGGGGAGTCCTTGCAGTCTTTGAATCCCAGAAGTCCTTAGGATTTAACAGCTTAGCCATCATTGGAGAATGCTCAGATGGAAACTTTGGAGCAATGGGGTCTACTTCACATTACCAAAATGTCAGTAGACCAACTTTCCAATCCTCGAGATGACAAGACCAAAAATCCAAAATGCTGAAACTCCACATAGTCGACTGTCAAACAAACGACCCAATAACATGCAATGTACCTTTCATGTAATGCACAAAGAATAGCAAAAATGCATCCCATGTAAGCACTGCCCTGTTAAATGAAATGGACTGAACAACTACCGAACTCTCCGCCAAACCCCACCCACAAACCAATAGCCATGTGAAAATAACAAATCCCACTGAATATTCATGCAAGTGTCCCGCAAAAATATTCAGTGGAGATTTGTTAAACCAAAAATCACAATCACTTTAATTTAAAATGTTACATCTTTGAAGGGGGGCTGCACCTCCCAAACCCCCTGCAAAATTAAATATACCAACTCCAAGATCGTACTACAGTGTGAAAATGAGCAGATCTCCTGTTCCACTCAGCTTGATGTCAGCATTTCATTCATTCAGCCATCTTAACGTTGGCATAGTGAAATTTCAGTTATATGACACTGTTCTTTTGGTCTCGGTAATTTGAAAGTCGGTCTACTCACATTTTGGTAATGTCAAGTGTATATATATATATATATATATATATATATATATATATATATATATATATATATAAACAACAGAGAGATGAGACAGCTTTCTACCTTCTGTCCTGCAAAAAAAAAATGCCCACCATACCTCTTAATGCTCTCCTTTTTTGCCTCATATTGTTACTATGCTGACTGTAAAATTTTTGATTTTCTGGTAAATCATTAAGGATTACAATCAGTTAATAATGCCAGACATTAGAGTTTCATACTTTTTTATTGTTCAGAAAATGTATGTTTCCACCAGTGTCATGGTGTAGAGGAATAACACCTGGGTTTGATTACAGGCTTGGGCTTTTAAGGGGTAGGTGTGCCCATCCAGTGGGAAGTAAAAAAAAAAAAGAAAAAAAAATGTTTTATTAATCCTTTTACTCAAAATTTTTAACTTATTTAGTTGGGTATGTTGGTATGTTACTGTAACAGTACTATATAAATGTTCCTGTACTTGAAATGTTTTACCTGTCTGACATTATCTGTATTGTATATGGTCTTAATGTGGAGCTTTTCTCCCCGGGCCTCCACTGAAAATGGACATACATCCAGTCAGACTATCCTGGTCAACAAATGTAAAATAAATAAGTAAAAAGTACATTTATCAGAAATGCTCCCTGATGAAAAGTGTGGGAGGGGAGTAGCGCTCAGGCACTCTGACAAACACAGGGGTGAAGGGGATGGTGAAATAAGTCTACGTCATAATAATCCCCTAACCAAGAAGCAAGAGTTTGAAGCAACAGTTTCTGGCATCAATCTCTAAGATGCCCTTAAGATTCACACTGTCCCCAGCTCACTCCAAAGTCCAGGGAGGAAGAAGGAGTAGGTGGACCCAGAGGTGAACTGGGGCATTGGCACAGCTGATCAGAATGATGCAAGGTGGAGAGGAAAAAATGAAAATGCATGTTGTTCTATAAACTGTTTAAGTAAATATATAAAAACTTGAGTTATCCCTGATTTTGGGCCTTTGTTCCCGTCATCCTGCAATTGACTAAATTTGGCTTTGTTCTGATCCTTCTTCAAAGAAGTAAAATCCTACACTGCCCAAAATGTTTAATAGAACACAGTCAGCATCATAAAAAAATACTTAACTCACATCGCCCTTAATGGAAATATCAGCATCTGTCTTCACTCCAAGCATCATTCATTTTAAGTTTGATTTTTGCTGGTGTTCTGCTCTATACCACTCATGCAGCAGCAAACTCACAATGTTTAAGTTTGAGGTGGCTTGAATAGTCAAGTCAGTTGGAATACTTTCCACTCAGGGCACCCACTTCAGTACAGGGATATTTTCTTTAGACAGGAGCACCTTTGGGCTTTTATATATTCTCTTTTTTTTTTTGTTTAAGGTTTTCATTGCTTTGAAAATAACTTGTTTACACTTCCTTACAATTATCAAGGGTATCAGAATTTGTCAGAGATTTGGATTTATGTCATTAGCCTATTAAACACCTATGAACCTATAAAAAATGTGGAAAAAATGCCCCTAAAGAAAGGTAACCTAGGAGGTCACCTAGTTGACATGGGTAAGGCCAGCTCATAGCTGAACTAGAAGGTTGAAACTCATGAATGTTTGTGAATCATCTAATCACTGTAAGCATAGGTGAAACTTATTTTACATGAAAGGTGGCACAGTGAAGAGTGTGTCTGTGTTGCAGACAGACTCATAGCTCTCAACCTTTTGTCTCCAAAATGTGGACTACATCTTACAGTGTGAACATTCCTCTCAAGTATACCTCACAAAGAGGAACATTCCTCTATTTTGGGTCTTAGTGTCCATGCTCCTGAAAGTTCCACGTTGAAAAGGTCTGTCACATATTGAGTCTTAGGAATTTTTTTAATTAATATTCATGGTAAATAGTACCAAATTATACAAATTCATCAAGAGAATTGTTATAAGTATAAACTAGCACATTTTAGCCATCCTATGACCTTCCAAGTTGAAGTTGTTAGTAAGTGGTTAGTAGGTGTTCCACATTTTGCCCATTTGTTCCACATTGTGAGAGGTACTTATGAGTTAACTAGGAAGCTCACTGCATGATTATTACATTTCTTCATATTTAAAAATGTTTTTTTGGTGAATTAATGCAATCCATTATCATATAGTATTTATCTTGGGTATTTGTTAAAAAACTCATAGCAATGAATATGTCTAAGACCCCTTCAATGTGAAACATGGAATTTTTAAGACACAAAATGATGAACATTCCTCATAATAAGATACAGTTGAGAGGTATGAACAGAATATATAGGTAAACAAGCTCAGTAATTTTGTTTTTTTTATTGTAGAATTCTAAGCAGCATCTATAGTGGTTCAGCAATCAGTATTGTCACAGACATTAAATTCAGTTACCTTAAATAGTCTATAAAGAAGGGTGCTTGCAACATTGGAAATTCTGGCAAGATTTTCAGAAATAAGGCTGCAAAAATCCTCCTTGTTGAAGCATAATTAGAAAATGACCAGAAAATAAGCCAAAAATTGTAGAATATCGGTTTGTTTCAGTACAATGTACTTCAGTATGCTTTCATAGAATCAACTTTTTCGCTGTCTTAGCTCCCCTAGGTTTGCATGCAAGCATTATAATAAAATATGTGTGTGTATGTGTGTGTGTGTACATATATATATATATATATATATATATATATATATATATACATACACAGAATCAGGAGCACTCTACAGATCATGTACAGCTGAGAACTGTGATCTGCATACTTGGCCATATCACATACTGCTGCTGCTCATCATCAACATCATATTTAAACATGTTAGGAACAAAAAACATTTTCCCTAGACAGATTCAACTGCCTTCTGCAATTATGTGACTGGACCCTGCTTAAACACCTACCCATTGATTCAGCTGTCCAATATTTTAACAATACCTTCCTTGAAATACAGAACAGCCAAGCACCCATTAGAAAGATCCGTGCAAGTTCAAAGAGCCTGCCATGGCTAACTAAGGATACTAGGCAACTCCTGAAACAAGACAGAGCCTGGCATCAGTACCGGGAAACCAAAAAGCCAACCTGCTTTGAATCATATCAACTACGTAATTTAGCTAAAAAAAATAAAAAATTATTAAAAAGCCTATTATACAACAATTCAACATACTCACCAAAACAATCCCTAACAATTCTGAGGAGCCAAAAAACTCCTCAATCCCGGTCAGTCAGTAGCACCATCTCCTAACACCAGCAATACCAAAGACAGCATTGCATCACAATTCAACTTGCACTTCTTCAACTCATTTCTATCCCTTGTGAATGTCAACAACAATAATCCACCTCCTTCCCCAAGTGAACCAGAATCTTGCCCCAACTCTTTTACAATCAAACCAGTACCATCAAAAGACTTCTAAGAAAACCTAAGCCCACATCCCTCACCGCTGACCTACTACCTAACAATTTTCTTAGACTAGCCACAGATGCAATCTCCTATCCTATATATCTATCCTAATTAATCAGTCTCTCTCTGAACAATACATACCTAAGCTGTGGAAAATCTCTTACATCATCCCTCTACAGAAAGGTGGCTCTGCCACTGATTTTTCAAAAGTCTGCCCAATAGCAAAACTCTCACCACTAGCCAAAATCCAGAAAGAATGTATACATGCACATGTAATTGATTATTTAACAAAAAACAACCTACTTTCCAACTCTCAGCATGGCTTTAGACCTAAGCACAGCACCACAACTCCCCTAATTAGTTTCACAAACACTATCAACAATCTCAGGAACAAAGGTATACATGTTGCTATTTTTCTGGACATGTCTAAAGCATTTCACATGGTATCGCATGAAAAATTACTTATAAAACTAGCATCCCTAAACCTCTTCCAACAATATTTTGATTTCACAGCTACTTCACTGACCAGCAACAGGCAGTCAAGTGGCAAAATGATCTCTCAGCCTTGCTACCCATCTCAGTTGGCGTACCACAATGTTAAATACCTGACCCACTACTTCTTACCATATTCACTAACAAACTCTGCACTGCCACCCAACATGCAACTACTGTCCAGTTAAGCAGATGACACTACTCTTATATGCTCAGCTACAACCCAACTAGAACTTCTGGAAATAATACAAAAAGCTTTCACAGATATTTGTCTAACTTCCACTTCATAACTTAATCCCAAAAAAGACCCGCACAACTAATGGAGTTCTTTTCAGCCAAAACACAAAATACCCTTCCCGTATTTATTATCTACCCCTCAAACAATACCAAAATTGAACCTACAGAGCATGCTAAACTGCTTGAGGTGACAATAGATAACAGACTAAAATTTGATACATAAAAAAGTCTATATTAAACTTGGCACTCTCTATAGATCTAAACTCTACCTTACCAATCCCACCTGACTCTCCTTAGCCAGGACCCACCTCCTGTCCACCCTGCTTTCAACTGGTTAACAAAATGTAAAATACAATAAAGAAATACAACAAACAGCATAACACTAATCATGCATCCAGATTATCAAAACTTGAAAGCACTTAAGTGCAATGGGATCTTTAATTTTACATTTGTTTACAAGGCTTGTCCGACTGAGCTGAAGAGCCCCTCTTCAGTGGAGGCCCGGGGAGAAAAGCTCCAACATATTATACAATTTTCATTATACATTAGCATTAAACAGCAATGTTACAGGATTATTACAAGGCATTAAGTAGCAATGCAATGCTATACAGTGTCAATAATTAGGAGTATAGCAAAGCTCTTTCAAGATGTATAAAAAGAAATATCCATTTAATTTAAATCCATTAAATCCAAGAAATTTAATATCCATTAAACTGAATAAAAAGGTCAATGCTTAGCACTGTTAACTTGCAATTAGAATTTCCATAGTCATATTGTAATTCTCCCCAGTGGCCCACAGGTCATCTGCTGTTATTATATGAGGGTAGAGGCCACTGTCTTGTAACTGCTAAGTTTTCCCAAGAGAATAAAACTAGTCACTTGTAGAAAACAAAACAAAGCATCTGTTATATAAGTAAACTGTAAGCTTTGTTGTTAATAGGCTTACAAAAGAAATTCATAAATATTCCATTTGGAATCCAAAAAGATGAAAGTTGTAAGCTTTGGACTGTGTGTGACATACAGAAAAGGTCCATTGTATTGTCACTGTTACTGCAACACATATAAGGAGAGTCTGCACAAGTATTTTTTCACATAAGACAGCAGACGTGGTGGTATATGACACATGTGGGGGGTAAACACCTTTGACAGGGAGGGTGATTGGGAATCAGAGGCCCATGAGCCCCCAAATGGATACAGTGGGACTGAGGTCCCCACCCATGGGCAGTCACCACTGCATCCTCATGACCCCAAAGGTGGCTGTGCTGGGGGCTGGACACCAGGGGCAGCCTGACCCTCCAGGTGTACCAGGTGGCCCTCCATCTGGCACAGCCGTCCATCCAACTCAGAGTGGATGATGATGCGCACCATACCCCGGAACATGCTGTGGGCAACGGGCTCCTCTCCATGCCTGCTCCCAGAGGGGGGCAGGCCCCGTCCTGAGGTGGTTCCACCCGAAGCTGGTGCAGGACCATCATAGGAGGATGTTCCAGGTTGGGTCCCAGACATGCTGGGGCCCAGTGCCACGGCCAGATGGGGTGGGACAGGTGGATCCACTGGGATCTGCCTTCCCAAACGTGCTATGGTGCTGTGGTTTTCCAAGATATATTGGCTAGTCATGAACAATACATTTCACAATTAGTTATAACAGCATGCATGGGTGTTCCAATTAACCCAAACCAACAGATTTGAAACAGTTGCACAGCAAATGGAACACATGCATGAAAGGAACAACAGTACGCCTTTTAACAGCATGCAAGTTACATTGACGGTAATAGGCACCAATAATGGTATTTGAACAAGGTATGTTAATATGCAAACAAATATATGAATAATAATAGAACACATAAATGAACAATAATAGAACACATGTCCCAACAATAGGTTTTGAGAACAACATACCCATAGTATTTGAATAATTATTGATGCAGATGAAGGGTGGGGAAAAGAAAACAGTCCATTAACAACTGTATAGGCTTCTATTTTTCACAACAGTACTGCTCAATACTCTAAAGGTCTGCCCTCACTATACATCTACCTATGGCCCATAGCTTCAGCAGCACATACATACCTGTTAGACTGTCAACCTGCAATGATATGGGTCAGACTGGGAGAACTATGGCTACATTACTGGAGGGGGTTTGTACATGTCAGGGTTACATACTTGACAAAGAAGGGGTACCCTGCACTGATTTGTGAGTTTGCTACTGGCATACTTCACCTGGATTCCTGTGTCCAAGGTGATTGGCAGCAGTGACCACTAGTCGTGACAGTGTGGCACTTGAGAGACATGTATCGGGAAGAGTGCATGGTGTATGTACTTATCCTGCTATCATTTGCGGGCATGGGGTTGGACAACATACCTTTCAACATCTTACAGCAAGAAATCTGGACAAACCAATGAATAGAAGTGGGACAAAGGCCCCAAAATAGACACTTTTTAAATACTGCTCTTACAAACTTAGAAAGTTATTAGAATAACACATTTTGCATCAGCATGAATTTTCTGAAGGGTATGAAGTCTGAAACTCAACTGTCTGTCATTATTTCCTAACATCAGTCTTTAATGATTTGCCACTATTTTGGCAGAAAAACACAATTTTATGACAAATGGAACAAAAATACAAGGCGAAAGTCTGTACAGTTGAGAGGTATGTTGGACAGTGGAACAGTTGTACATGGTTTATTAGTATACCCTTCATAATGCTGTACTATAAACCTTTCTTTACCTGTAGTACCTGTGGAGAAAACATATGTTAACACTACCTGATTGTTTCTACACATATTCAAGTTTTTTTTAATGTAAATATGCACATAATGTAGTACCACTCCCTGGATTCAAACCATGGTCTGGGTGTGCAAAAATGAACAACAAAGTTATTTCTCATCACACTGAGCTACTGGGGAACTGATGTCTCTTGTTTGACTGATTTCTGCCTAATACTCTCTTGGCTAGACAGTCGGACTTTGTAATCCTGAGATTCATGCATGACAGATAGTGTTCTGTGCATTAATTCTTTGAAATATTCCCATGGTCTGGGTGTGCAAAAATGAACAACAAAGCTACTTCTCATCATACTGAGCTACTGGGGAACTGCTGTCTCTAGTTTGATTGGTTTCTGCCTAATATTCCCTTGGTTAGACAGTCTGACCTTGTAATCTAAGTGACCACTAGCCGTGATTGTGTGACGCTTGGGAAACATGTATCGGAAGAGTGCATGTTGTATGCACCTATCCTGCTGTCATTTGTGGCCTGGAGTTGGACAGTGGAACAGTTGTACACAGTTTATTAGTATACCCTTCATTCAGCTACTACAAACACTTCCTTACCTGTAATATCTGTGGAGAAAATATATGTTAACACGACCTGTTTCTACACATATTCATGATTCTTGAGTGTAAATATGCACATAACTTAGTACCACTCCCTGGATTCAAACCATGGTCTGGCTGTGCAAAAATGAACGATAAAGCTATTTCTCATCACACTCAGCTACTGGGGAACTGCTGTCTCTTGCTTGACTGATTTCTGCCTTATACTCTCTTGGCTAGACAATCTGACTTTGTAATCCTGAGATTCATATATGACAGTGTACTGTATTAATCCTGTGAAATACTACAATCTGGGAAACAAAGGTTAACACAAGGCACTGCTGCAGGGGACACACTATAATACATTACTATTCAGGGTTTAGATCTTACTGCATGACTTACTTCATATTTCAATTATATCTTGTTTTACAGCTTCAGAATGTACTGTTTTGCATTACAGCTGGTTCAAAGAACAACCTCAGTTAATGCATGCTGTCAAAGCCATATTTTCTGTGAATAAACTGTACACTTTCTATTTCTACAACAACATACCAGAGTAAACACAACAGTTGGTGGTTTTAGGTGTCTTTATTTTCCTTATATGACACAGTGCTTTACTACTGCATATCCTGTAAATCAATATTAGTGTGGCAAACTTTTATGTAATCATTAGACTAGGAACACACTATACTTACTGGCAGTAAACAATTTACTTCTTATTTATTTCACTACATATTGCAAGGTACATCTGTACTCATCAGCCTGTCGGCATGGGCCTCAGTATTGCTAGCCCTCTCCACTGCAGCTGTAGGGGGAGAAAATAAATATTATGCATACCTGTCTATCACATACTCATGCTAGAATTGGGTACAGCTATATCTGAGATACTTACAAACTGCTGGAGCATGGTTGCGTGTCTTGGATCCAATGGGCCAAGACTGCCCCCTTCCTCCACTTTAGGTCATATGCCAGATGGTCCCAGGCCTCTGCTTTATACTGTGAGTCCTGGTACTGGCCCTGCAGCAGTCTGTCATCATGGTTTGCTACAAGGAGCCCAGCCATGACCCTGGACTCCAAAATGCTCCAGCACTGCGTCTGAAAGAGCAAGCCCTCTCCAACGCCTGACATGGTTCTTACACAGAGCAAGTTACAACAGATTCTGGCTATATTCCTGCCTGCGTGGTTTAAATAAGGCCATATTCCCACCTCATATCTTATGTACTTTGTACTATACTGTTATGTAGTTATTGCACGCGCCACAGAGCTTATAGGGCTGAGGGCTGTCCAAAGGTACTTCTAAGGGGAATGACATCAGCAGGACTGCTAAAGTAGGGCACTGGCAAGTGTACTGGGTGGGAATGGCCTAAAACTGTTTCACCTACAAATAAACACACACTTGCAAGGACTGAGATTAGGACCCCATAGTTATCTAGTTATTTGTACTATAATGTTATGTAGTTATTGCATGCGCCACAGAGCTTATAGGTCTGAGGGCTGTCCAAACTTGCTTCTAAGGGAAATGACATCAGCAGGACTGGTAAAGTAGGGCACTGGGAAGTGTTGTGGGTGGGAAAGTCCTCAAAATACTTTACCGTACAGACATACACACACACACAAACACACACTTACCAGGAGTGAGTTGAGAACCCCTACCCATCTAGTTATTTGTACTATAGTGTTATGCTGTTATCGCACGAGCCACAGAGCTTATAGAGCTGAGGGCCATCCAAAGGTACTTCTAAGGGGAATGACATCAGCAGATGTTGTGAAGTAGGGCAGTGTGAAGTTTACTGAGAGGGAACAGCCTCTTAATACTTAAACCTACAGAGATACACACACACACACAAAGGCAGGTGATGTGATATTACAACTCCCACCTCAATACTATTACACAACGGAGCTCACCTTCATGCTGGCATGTGCGACTAGTTACGACTGGTATGCCACTTCTGCAGGACATCACTCTATACCATTCAGGGTATCTCTGTGTATGACTCAGTCTCTGTGTGTGTCTCTCTATCACTGTCTGTCTCTCTCTTCACCACGTCTGTGTGTGTATGCTTGACATATTATCTGCTGCCCATATATACGTCTGTGCATCACATGCAATAGCTGCAGATATATCACATATGGGCCACCTACAGCTAGCTTAGGGTAATCCTGTCTGATGGGTGTGTGTACAGACAGTTAAGGTGTACATAGCTATCTGTATGCAAAGACATGTATGCACAATACAGTTATATAGTCCGATGTGGGTTCCGACATTGGCTGTAATTCTCCAAGTGTAGGAGCATGCCCAGTATGACCTTGTATAGTAAGAGTGGGACTCCATTCCAGAGATGGTTGTACTCATGTCTGGGGTTTTGTGTGCTACAGCCATACCGCTCAAAAGTAAACAGGAAGTTGCTAGAGTTACATGGTTTGTTTTAGCAGACATTTTCTGACATATCTGACTTCTGACACTGAAATGTATTGTGCCATTACCTAATGACAGAAATCCTGAGATCATCACAGTGCTTTACCAGAGAATTAAAAGATGTATGATGCACAGACCAATATTATGAGCCAAACTATAGATATTCTTGCCCAATCCGGACAGTTGAGAGGTGTGGGTACAGCCAATTGACTGATGAAGCTGTGTAAACAGTCCGGCACCTTAGTGATATACTGGCTGGGGATCTCCTGCTTGTCTGGTATTCTTACCTGATAAGTCATATCCTGGTGTGGCTATACCTCTCAACTGTACATTTTATTGCAGATTTTCCAGATGTTTGGCTAGACATTTCAGTCTACATAAACTTGTGCTTTTATGGCAAGTTGGTTGCAAATAATTAGACTGAAGTTAGAAAATAATGACAGACATTACTGTTTCAGACTTTATAACCTTTATACAATTTCTGCTAATGCAAAACCGGTTATTCTACCAACATTCTCAGTTTGTAAGAGCAATATTTAAAACACGTGCCTATCATTGGGCTTTTATCCCACTATTATTTATGACCTAATCCAGATGTCTTGCTGTAAGAGGTTGAGGCATGGGTGTGGATACAGAGTGCAGTCTCGTGTGCAGAAATATCGATAATATGTGTGGTATATTCTACATAGCACTGTGATTTCCAGGTATGTCAGTGGCAGAGCAGTACAGAGTGATGTGGTGAACCACTGACAGACAGTTGTGTATAGGTTGATATGACATTAGCAGGCTATTGGCCCTGAAGCCCTTATAACCCATGCAGATGAGAGTATAGCCCATGTTAACACATGTCAGCAACAAGAGCCCCTGTCCAGCACAGACACAGGTGGAATCACAGGACTGTATTTTCCATTTCCCATACTCTTATACAGGGAGCACGTCACTAGGGGTATTGAGGCACTTGGCTTGATGTGGACAGGGAGTGTATTAAACAGATGGGGGAGTATATGGGGCATGTACCTGTCACATCAACAAGGGATACTGATATCACAGACTAGATTAATGCAACGCCTACATGTTGATCGAATAGGACTTGACTTCCAGATGTGCAACAGTCCCGTCAAGGCTGGGTCTGGATTGCTTTGTATGCCAGACAGGGGTCACCACTGCAGAGTCTGTATGAAACAGAATAGAGGAACAGTGCTTCTAGCCTATCTGCGTAGGGTAGGTGTTTGTGGTCCTGCATTCTCCCAGTGTGGAACCTCTGTGGTCTCTCCAGCCGCTGCATGTGCTTTGTGAGGTACATGCTAAAGGGGGCATTCAGCAAAATAATTGGCCTCATACGGTTAGCATACATGGCTCTTATGACCTCTCTGTGCCTGGATGGGATACCCTTACATTTGAGTTGTCCCATCTAGGAGGCTTTCTGTACGAAGGGAGCAACATGGTACCCAGACATCAGGTTGCTATCAACCTGGGTGGCCAACTGCCTCACGACTGACTGTGTATGTAGGACATTGTTGTTAAGGTGATACTATGTGGGGATGTCAGTCTCCCCAAAGGGGATGATGATGCACCTGCAGGCATTCAGCTTGCGTTCATGTTTCTGGCATCAGGCATTTGTTTTGGTGAGACCCTCTTGTAGGACATCCACATCACTTTAGGTATTGAAGACTGTTCCCAGCTTGCAGTCATCTGCCAACTTGCTCAGCCATGGGCCAGTGTTTTTGGCCTGCACCTCAGGGAAGTATATCCCATACACCAGAGGCCCCAGACTGATCCCTGGGGTATGCCACACTTTACGAGTGTACTGTTTGAGTTGGCTACCCGCATTATGATTATGTGGGTTCTATCAATGAACCAGTTTGGTACCCATCTGGTAACATACGGATTGCTGCCTAGTTCATAGAGTTCATGTACTATGGGAAAGTGGGGAATGGTATGTAAGGCTTTGGCCAGGTCACGGTGGCCAGACTGCACCATCTTTCTCTCATCCATGCCTTTGTTGGCTGCCTCAGGGAAGTCATGCAGAGTTCACTGACATACCTCCCCTGAGGATGGCAGACTGTGTAGGGTAATGTATTTGCATTTTGCCAATGTCCCTGTTAATGTGATCCACAATAATCCATTGCATGGCCTTCTGGATCAGGCTAGTTAGGCTGATGGGTCTTTCATTTCCTGGATTGGTGAACACTCTGCCTTGGTGTACAGGGATGACAGTGGCTGTCTGTCACCCAGCTGTGACACAGACAGTACTCAGGCTTTGGGTGTGTAGAGTGCGTAATGATGCTGCTAGTTCATGCCTGGGTTCATATGGTTTGCAGCATGGGATGTATTCAGGTCTCATGGAGGCTGTCTTGTCTGAGAGGGCAGTGATGCCCTGCTCCCTTGTGATAAGGGTTGGGTGTTCAGGTACTGGGAAAGTCCTGCTTTCCTGATATGGGGGCAGAGGGGAGACATTTCCACTGAATCTGTCAGCCAGTGGATTGGCTATGACTACAGCATTTGTGTATGTGGTGTCCTTGACCACCTGTTCTGAGCAACTCTGGGAGCTTCCTTTTGGGAATGCAGACATATGTAAGGAAGGCCTTATGACTGTCTGTCCTAGATGCAGGCAATTTGGACTTGGAGATGCCTCTACTGGATTTCACTGGTGCTCTTGTTTGTTTGTTCAGGCTAAGGGGTGATTACTTCCAATTGTGCACCTGCTCCTGGAAAGCAATGTTATCCTTTTGGTATAGTTACTCTATTGCAGATGTCAGCAGACAGGTTTATTCTTCCTTGCAGACAGCGATGTTGTCCTGTCAGGTATTCTTCATTCTGTGCATCTCTATCTATATGCTGGTATACTAGCATTGTGTACATTCGGAAGTTGGTGCCTGCTCCTCTAGTGGGGTAGGTGGCTGTTCAGCTGTTTATACTATCCCCCTGATGGCTGTGATCAGCTTGTGTGACATTTTCCTTTTACCAAGGCTAGATGTGGGTCAGGAGAGATGGTGATATGACATGTGACTGCTTTTCTGTCAGATCTTGCCAGGGAGGATTACACCATAGGGGTGCTGCAGTGGTTGATCATGTTTGTTACTGCCAAGTCTGACATAGTTATCACATCTTGTGGGGGTATCAAGTGGCTGTCCTAAGGATGTAGCATTGATAAGATGGGGCATTTCTGTTGTCATGGTTGGATTCCCAGTCAATATTTGGGTAATATATGTTAGACAGGATCAGGGTGACGGGTGGAATCTTGACGGATTTGTAGAGGGCCAGATATGTGGGGTGGGTGTCCTGAATCAGATATGTTGGCCTGTAGCTACATATAATTTGCATAGGGGTCTTGTTGACAGTTGACTGCACTTGGAGTGTGTCGTGTGTGTTAAGACTGTTTGACCAGCCTGGAGGTGTGTGTCTAATATATATTTATACTCTACCTCCTTTGGCTTTGCTGCCCACAATTTGGGGTCTGGCTGTGGGATAGGATGAGTGATCAGATAAGGATGGGTTTCTCTCCGCGGCTGTGGGCCAGCTTTCTGTGAGTACACATATGCCACCATCTTCCAGGGTTACGACTGCTTGCAATGAGTGCATTTTCCTGTTTAGATTCCTAGAGTGTAGCGGCATGGCCTTTAATTTGCATTTTGTTGAGCGTTTTCTGTTGGTAGTGTGGATCCCCTGACTTTCCCTACAAAGGCACTGGGGGAGGCAATGCCTTTGCCAGAAGCTTGAAGGCCAAGTGAGACAGATGCAGGCAGTGTGGTCTGTCGATCATATGTTCCCATGCCGCCAGGCAGTGGATCCCCCTGGGATGACTGACACCAGTAAGTAAGCTTAGTGTTACTGACAATTTTCTGTTTGTTTTGAGCCATCATTCTGGGTGATGGCAGCCTGCTGCTTAAGGGTAGGGACATACCTGCATGGGACACATTCAGCAAGCTGAATCATGTCCGTCTTCCTATAGTCCAGGGAGGTACATCTGGCATCGTTCACACTGCCATGGACCAGGCTGGAGCGATACCAGTACCTGTTGTGGGGTGACTTGAGTGCATGTGTGATATGGCAGATTATGGCACCTGAAAAACAAGTGACCATGACTTTCTCCTTATCTTGTCTGGTGAGAGGCCCTTCTGTGCATCTCCCAGTGGAGTCTTCTATGAGTAATATGTTGGGTGTATGGTAAGGCCTTAGTGTTTGCAAGACTCTGGTGTGTGGACTATGCATGGTCTGTGGTGTGTAGGTGTGTGGAGTTCTCATGTGTTTTTGCCTCTGAGGTGTCCTTTGGGTTTTTGTTTTGTTGCAGACCTCCACTTACATGGGTGTATGTTGTGTATTTGCAGGTGATGTTTACTGACTCCATACATTGCACGGCACCTGTTACCGAACAACTTGTTCTGGTGTGCACTTCTCCATTTGTCTGGCCAGTGATTCCCCTTCCCCTTATGTGTGTCTCTTTGTCCTTCTGTAGTCCAGTCACAGGTTTTGCCAACAGTGGCTGCTGTTATGTATTTGTAAGTCTGTTGTGAGTGGGGTAAATGCCATACCATCACACACAAGGTTATGGACTTCACACCTCTGAGTGTACCTATTTATCAGGATGTCCATCTTTGCACCACTACATTTGCTGTGGTCCTCAACAGTTTGTGCTACTATATGTTATTATGAGGCTACATGTTGGCCTAGCTGTCAAATTGTCACAGACTGACATCTGGACAGGCCCATATATGACAGTCAGACAAAGGCCCACACATGGGGACAGGGTTTTAATACTGTTCTGCCATACATATTCAGTTGGGAGACTAGTTTGGTATTTGCTTGCTTTCTCTTATGGGTATGACGTCTGCTTCTCCACTGTTTGCCACTGATGTTTTGACATGACTCTTCCTTGTTTTGCAAATAGTTGGCAGGTGAATGCAATGTTAGGACAAGCAGAACAGATATACAAGGCATACTTGTGCTCCTTCTGTGACAGCTTGTCATTCCAAAGGTATGGATGTTGGCCAGTGACCTGTCAGTGTCAACACAGTAAGTTGTCAGCCTTTTATAACCTGGCAGTACACTGACCTTCAGGTACCTGCTGTCCTACTAGGCACCATACCTCCTGACATTTAAGAGCCAGACATCTGGACAAAGCCATAAGTAATTTGGGGGCAAAGGTCTACGTATAGGGACCATTGTTAACTATTGGCCTTACAAACATAGACAGGTGATACAATAACAGGTTTTGCTTTAGCATGCATTTTCGTAAAGGGTATGAAGTCTGAAACTACAACCTGTCATGACTTTCTGACCGTAGTCTTTCATGATTTGCCAGTGATTACCGGAAAACTACAATTTCATGATAAACAGACCATAAATATAATGCAAACCTTTGGATATTCTGCAAAAAGTCTGCACAGTTGAGAGGTATGCTAGGCAATGTGTAGGTTACTCTGAGCTGTGTACTGTCCATATGTGCAGCCCCCTGTCCCTGACCTGTCCAGCTTTCCTGCAGTAACAGATACTAACGTCTGGACAGTGTGTACAACTCCTACTGTAGGTATAGCTGACATGCAAAATAGTTGGCACTGCAGTTCTTGGAACATGGAACCTGCCAACCACTGTACTGTACCTAGGCCACTAAGACATGATAACCAGAAGTGAGTGCAGGCCACATACTGACAGTATTAACCACACATATACATAGCTCGTTGACCCCTGCATATTGCAAACATGCAAAAAGTTATCAAGTTGATTGGGGCAGTCCTGGGAATGTGTGCTCTGCTGCTAATACCCTAAAAACATTGATACATGTTTTTTTTCTATGGGAACATGGATGTGTGGGCGGCACACCTGTGAACTGTACATATTTGCACAGACTGTGCTGATGTTGGCTTTACATTTTGGTTCCATTTAGCATAGTATTGTGCCTGTCTTGGAGAATACAGGCATATCACTAAATAGCACAGGTTAGATTGTCATGACAGATATTTGGGTTTCAGACTTCTTACCCTTCAGAGCATTAATGCAACTGTAAGACCTGCTGTGATATCACTGTGTAAGTCTGTATGGAAATATTTCATTACTGTCCCCATTTGTGGGCCTCTGCCAGACATTTCTTTATGGTTTTCTACAGCTGACTTGTTGGGCGAGACTGAGGGGTGAGTATGGGATCCCTACATTGACATCCATGCATACGACCTATGACCCCCAGTTAGTCAGAGCCCCACATATACTGCAGTGAGATATGTCACCTAGGGGACTACTGCATACTCTGGGAAAGCTAGTATTAGACAGACATTTCCTGTTGTCCCACATAGCTGTCAGTTGTCTGCTGCTATCCCGGTAGGCCATCCCATTCCCTTGCATGCATGCAACAATACCACTCTATGCTACCACAACATACTACTCCATTCATTGTTAAGAAAATTGACTTACTTTGTGCCTGCAGCAGTTGTAAGGATGGTGCTTGAAGGCTGGCTCTGTTGGATGCTTGCAGTACACAGCCTATACATGGTAAGATACAGGTAGTGTGATGCATGTGGTATCCATTTTACTGTGTGTGTGAGTCAGAGAGAGGTGTCAGTCCCTGGGCCCCTACAGTGTCAGTGTGTGTTCTATGTGTTACCTCTTTGGCAAGGCTAGGGCATACTGGGCATACCTCTGTCTGCCTACAGGAGCAGACTCAGGGGGTTCCTCCTTCAAGTCCCCCTGTGCCTGTGGGGACCTTGGTAATGGTGGAGGGGTGTGTGGCCCTTCCCTGTGATGTTCCTGCCACAGCTGTTTCTGCAGGCTCATATTGTGTAGCATGGCACATACTATGAACATGTGTGCACATGTAGCTGGAGAGCACTGCAGGGCTCCACCAGATATGTCAAGCAGCGGAACCGTGACTTGTGCATCCCAGACACGCTGAACAATGTTCCTTGTTTGTGCGTGTGCCTCACTATGGCGTTCTTCAGTGCATGTGTGTGCATTTCTGATGGGAATCATCATCCACGGCTCCAGTGGATAGCCAGCATCCCTCACCAGATGGCCATATGGGATATCCCCCTGGCAAATGCCTGGTACAGCTGTGAGGCATGCCATATGTGGGAGTCATGATAACTACCAGGGCTGCCAGTACACACATTCATGATAATGCCCTGGGCATTGTACACAACCTGGCAGTTGATGGAGTGATAGCCATTGCGGTTGACATAGACTCTACCCTCTTCACCGGGTGGTGTCTTGATGTGGATGTGCATGTAGCCTATGGCACCCAGTACCTCTGGGTAGTCTGCTCCATGGTGGAAGAGATGAATATTGCTGGTCCTCTCCTCAGGGGTGCTGGGGAAATATATGTGCTCACCAGCATGTGTTTGCATGACATCCAGGAACTGGAGTACCCTGGTTGCAGATGCCTGTGAGACACCCATGATGTCCCCAGTAGGTCTTTGGAAGGTACATGTAGCTAGTATTCTTAAGGCTACACATAACTTGGTTTCAACTGGGATGGGTTCCCCTGTTGGCTCTGGGTCTGAGGTGAAGCTGGCACAGCTCGATGAGTTGCTGAAGTAAGTCCTTGTCCATCCTGTAGTGCTCTAGTATCTCCAGATCATGCAGCCCCTGGTAGGTTACCCTGGGTCTGAACACTCTCCTCCTCCTCAGTCTAGGATGGTTGTCAGCATTACCCTCCTCACCGCCCTCAGTCTCTAGCACATACTGATGTATCAAAGTGACAGCAGCCCCTAACATTTTGTCAGTTAAAATTCCCAACTTTGTACACCAATGGTGCAGGATCTGTGGGAAAAACCAGACTGAAAGGTGTTTGCATACTTTATACTGTTGTGCTGCAAATGCTGCCTGTGTGATTGGCTGACTATGATACATTCCACCTGCCAGCTTTATTACTTGTACTAGGGTGCCTTTATTCTTCTATTTCTCGTTTTTTTTCTTCTTTCCATTTCCTCCCACTTCTAAGTCCTGTGGAGCACCGTGCAAACCCGGTGTTCAGATGTAAACACTTCTGTTATTTCATGGGGGGGGGGGTTCGCTCTGTTTAAGCCCTACTGCATGCCTCACAAACTGTTTTAGCAAGTGTAAACATTGTTGAGCAGAAAAGGCCTTCCCGTGGATGTGAACATTCTCATTTCTTCACATAGCCAAGCACAGCTAAGCAGCCTCAGACACACCCCCTTGCTTAGCTGAGCACAAATAGAAGCCACAGAGCTCCAATGTGCTTACACCAGGCATGACACACCCACTTTTCATGTCAGCTGCTTCTTCTGCTTACACCACCGCATTATAGCTCCTACATGGTTAGGTGTATGCAGACAACAGTCTTTTCTTTTTGCTTTTCGATAAATTTAGTTGATTTGCATACCGCACTGCCTTAGTCCTTTGTTACTGCACTATTCCAGAGCCAATGTCCTTAGCTACCACTGTTACCTGTTATTGTTTTGGTTCTGCATGCTACCCACTATAATGGCAATATTCATCTTTCACATAAAATTGTCTTTTTAATTTTTTTTATTTTCTGAACGATCTCATTTGCACTCTGCTGCGCTACACTTAAACGGCCGAAATTGGCCAAAAAAAAAACTTTGATTTTTATAATTTTGAAACAGTTTTCTATGCCAATGGCCATATTTTGGCCATTAGCATGCCTAATAGTCATAATACATGCTTTACTTTGAGCTGTCATGCCCCCGTTTTGATTTTTGCAGAAATGTACATGGTTAGTAACCGAATACATTTCTGCAGTGGACACTGCTCTGACACAGATGCCTGTCTGCTTACTGAATTGCTAATTCACCTCATTTGCATGTTTTTCACCAGCAAATGAGGTAATTAGCATTATTCAGTGGTGTCTGTGTCAGAATAGTGCTGGGAGGCTTGTGCATGCCCCCAGACTTGTTTACTGCATCGCTCGGTAGCCATATTCCATGCAATAGCTGCTACACTATTCAGACACAGAGAATGGCTCTGTGTAAGCTTTATTGAATCCTGGGGGCAGTTTTGAAAAATGACACGTTTACATTCTGCAGAAAATATCAAGTACTTTCCTTTCTCCTTCTTTAGAGAATTTGGAGAACAAAAACAATTACAAAATCTGGCTCTCAATATAACTCATGTACTTATTTGAAGTAATTTATATATGATTGCAGAAGAAATATATCCATCCTCTGAAATGGAGCATTCTTTCTCCTCTCCCCTGGGGTAGAGTGATCTTGAAGCAAGCATATATAAATAGAAGGGGTGCGGGTGCTACCCCTCACATCAAGAGGTGCAAAGGGGCTTGTCCCTGCAAAGATACTTCAAATGTATAACAATGAATTTCCAAGTTCACTGCTAGTATTGAATCACACATAAAATTCTGTAGTTTTGGGGCTCATATTATCAGTTCTCAAACTCCTAATATGGAGCATCTACTCACAATGTCTACGATGAAAAATGTATACTCTAGTTATGTGTTCTTTCATTTACTGTTCTGAGATTCAGTGTTTATTAACCCATATGCACATTTTTTTCTAATTGCATAGAACTGTTAATGATCTTGAAATGTGTAAAAAAAATAAAGAAATCTGTTTTCCTGAAATTTATATCACCTTCACAAAATTATTTCTTACAGTTAAAACCACAAAAGTAAGGCAGATAATAGTGGGAGGTAAATACTAAGAACAAAACAAATCTGTCTTTATATGATCCCTCAGACCATAAGTTTTCAATATAAACACATTTAGGTGTTTAGTTTTTCTATCCTTTTATCTCCTTTACGGCTCTCAAACCCTGGGGGTCTATTGAGCCCAGGTAAGTATCTTAGCTTGCACTATGCTACCATTGTCTTTTTGTAATCTCACCAACTGTATTAAATAATATGTTTCCATTCTCTCTCTCTAATCTTGTGACCATTAGGCCCCCATTTGTGTAACCTACCATCTACTATTCAACAAGTCCCTCACTACCAAAATTTCAAGTCCCTCCTTAAAGAGCATATTTCCAAATCTTGGTTATACTCACATTCCTCACCTACTTAGCTTTCAGCTATTAACAGCTGATATTTTTTCCATGACGACTTCTTGCAGTCACTTTGTATTCTCCTTAACTACATGCAAGTTGTTCTCTAACTCATAATTTACTCACGCTAGAATAACCTTGTACCTAACTATGTATTCATTGCTACTAGTAATATTCCAAAATTTTATTCTATCATCTATACAAGTTTCTGCATTTGTAGTTTTTTTCTTACTGTTTAATGTCAAGGTCTAAGATGTACTTGTTTTACTACTTGTAAATATTCATGTAACTACTTTATATTTTAAAAGTTCTATACAGAAAGTACAGTTGTGTACACTTACCATAAATGTAGATGTTAGAGTGTATTCACTGTTGCAGTCATCACATTTGGGTTATCTGCTTGCAGGTAGCCCTCAGTCGGCCTGATTATCAAAGTCTTGGGTCCTGAGTCGGTTGCTGTCTCATCTTCCATGACGTCAAGTAGTCAGGGGTATAAAGCATGCAGCCAACACCATTACATCAGTTTTTCTTGCCCCAGATGTCAGGTGCCCCCATAATGGGAAGCAATTATATACAAGGTTACACCTCCAACAAAAAGCAAATACACCAAAAAGCTTTAAGTATAGTTAAACAAGAATAGAGGTATAGTCAATAGAAGTCAGGGGTCTGGAGGGAGGGTAACCAGGACTGCAACAGTGAATACACTTGAACATCTACATTTATGGTAAGTGTACACAACTGTACTATGTTCTTCATGTTTCACTGTTGCAGTCATCACATTTTGGAGATTCCTAAAGCTAAGGATGGGAGGAGGCAATTAGCATTAGGACCAGCTATAAGGCCCTGCAAGACTGCAGTGGCAAAGCCAGCTCTGGATTTAGAAAAAGTTGGCAAGTGGTAATGCTTGGTGAAGGTATGTACAGAGCTCCAGTTAGCAGCTTCCAGGATGTTCCTGGTAGGGACACCTCTGAGAAAGCCTGTAGAGGTAAATGCAGCTCTGGTGGAATGAGGTCTTATCCTCTGTGGGATAGGTTTTCCATGGTGCTTATAGCAGAAATGAATGCAATGGCCTATCCACTTAGAAATGGTTTGCTTTGAAATGGCCTTCCCCTCTGCCCCTGCAGCAAATGCAACCAAGCAGCGGTTCAGATTTCCTGAGAGGTTTAGTCCTGTCCAAGTAAAATCCAAGTTGTCTGTGCACATCCAAGGAGTGCTGTATTCATTCCTCTTTGTTCTGTGAATTAGAAAAGAAGGTTGGCAAATGAATGGACTGATTAAGGGCCACATTGGATATCACTTTGGGCATAAAGGAAGGATTGGTCCTGAGGGACACCCTGTCAGCATGAAAGATGATGAAAGGCTCCACTGCCATGAGGGCCTGTAATTCAGACACCCTTCTTGCTGAAGTAATGGCTAGAAGGAAGGCTGTTTACCAAGAAAGCAATTTCAACTATGCATTTGCAGCTGGCTCAAAGGGAGGTAAAGTGAGCTTTTCCAATACAAAGTTAAGGTTCCAGGCTGGAGTAGGGGCTCTCCTGGGTGGTCTTAAGTTTTTGGCCCCTCTGAGGAATTGCTTCAGCAGAGGATAAGAGAAGAGGGGTGGCTCTGTATTGCAATATGCTGAAATGGCCGCGGCATGAATTTTGATGGAAGTAAAAAAAAAAGGCCCCGGTGAAGCATCTCAGTTAAGTATTGAAGAATATGCAGTAAAAACTGGGCACTCCTGTGCCCATCCCCTGAGTTTGGCTCCAGGAACAGAATCTTTTCCATTTTTCAGCATAGGATTTTCTAGTACTAGGCCTCCTTGCCTCCAGAATAACATCCATCACTTGCTTACTGAGTGATGGTAACGGAGAGATCAGGTAATTAGCCAGGCTGCAAGGTTCACGGTTTGAAGCTGAGGGTGCAGAATCTGGCCCTCCTGCTGGAGCAGCAGGGCAGGGGTCTGAGGCAGATGCTATGGTTTAAGCAGTGTCACACTGCGCAAGAAGGATACCAATGCTGGCGTGGCCAGTCTGGTGCAATCAGTATTGTCCTTGGCTTGTCCTGCTTGATCTTTAGCAACACTTTGGAGAGGACAGGCAGAGGGGAAAAGGCATAAACTGATAGGTTTTTCCAGATGAAGGACAGGGCATCCACTTTCCAAGCTTGTTTGTTTGGAGTTCTTGGGCAGAATTTGTCCAACTGGTAGTTTTGAGGGGAGGCAAACAGGTTTACCTTTGGGCTCCCCCATTTGTTTATCAATATGTTGAATATCTTTGTTTCCAGTTTCCACTTGTGTGGGTCCATGAGATTTCTGCTTAGGTCGTCTGCCAGTGTATTTAGTTTGCCTGACAGGAATTGAGCTTGTAGGCGCACTTGGTAGCTCAAGGCTGTGTTCCACAGAGCCATGACTAGTCTGCAGGGAGGGTATGAGTGGGTTCCCCCCTCCTTGTTTATGTACCACATACCTGTGGTGTTGTCCGTCTTTACCAATAATTGTCCTGGAAGACTGTGGACCTTGAAGGCTGTCAGAGCATTCTATACAGCTAACATTTCTTTTTGATTGATATGCAGGTGTATTTGATTTGGGTTCCATTTGCCCTGAATGCACTGCCCTGCCAAGTGAGACCCCCATGCATAGTCTGATGCGTCTGTTGTTAGGGTTTGGGCGGCAGGAGGTAGAGTGAATGACAGTCCCTTGTTTTGGTGGCAGGCCTCTGCCCACCAAAGGAACTCTATCTTTAGACAAGGTATGATAGGAATCATTGATTCTAGGTCCTGGTAATGTTGACACCATAGGCTTTTTAGATACCATTGTAGTTTCCTCATATGCAGTCTTGCAAATGGAATCAGTAGAACACAAGAGGCCATGAACCCCAGGGCTTGCAGTATTTTCCTTGCAGATAGCTGGGTCTTTGTGGCCAGTAGTTTGAAGTAGGCTGTCAAATGAAATTGTTTCTCTGGTGTGAGGTAGGCCATCTGGGAAGTTGTATTCAAGCTTGCTCCCAGGAATACAGTTTGTTGACAGGGTACTAGATGCGATTTATTTTCGTTTATGGTGTACCCCAGAGAAGTTATTAAATTCTTTACAAATGCCAGACCAGATGATTTAATAGTATGTCCTGGCTTTCTGCCTGAATTAGACAATTGTCCAGGTATGGGTATATTTGAATATTTCTTTGCCTGCAAAATGCAATGACTCGAGCTTGGCACTTTGTGAATACCCTGGGTGCAGTAGATAAGCCAAAGGGCAGTGCAGAGAACTGATAGTCCATGTAGCCTGCTTTGAAGTGTATGTATCTTCTGCAAGAATCCCTTATTGGGATGTGCAGGTAGGCTTCCTTTAAATCCAGTGTTGCCAATCAGGCATTTTTGCCTAGCATGGGAAGCAGCTGATTAAAAGTTAGCATTTTGAATTTTGGGATTTCCAAAAAGTGTTTAGGATAGACAGGTCCAGAATAGGACATCAGGAATTGTCTTTTCTGGGTACCAGGAAAAGTCTTGAGTAGAAACCTTGCCCCCATTCTTCTTTTGGGACAGGTTGAATAGTACTGATGTTTAGAAGAGAGAGAGAGAACTTGCCTTTGAGCCTCTGCCCTCTGATTTGGGGGTAGGTCTGGCCAACCATTTGGGGTTGGTAAGGAGTGGAAGTGGAATCTGTATCCTTGGGAAACTATATTTAAAACCCATTTGTCTTGGGTAATGAGTTCCCAATTTTTTGCATGCAGGGCAATCTTTCCGCCTAAAGGAACAGTCAGTTGAGCAGGGCTTGGAAGGTTTAAAGTTAAGTCATTGTGACAGTTTACCATAGGGGGGTATCTTACTATTTCCAGCTTTGGAAGTGGGAAACCCCCACTGCTTAGGCCTGTGAGTACCTTGTGACAGGAACCTGGATGTTCTGCTGGTTCTGGGTTTGGACTGAGAAGGCCTGGAAGAGGCAGGAAAGGACCAATTCTTAGAAGGCCAATGCCTACTAAATATGGGAGGCTGTACCTGCAGGAAATCTTTGACAGTTTGCATAGATTTAGCTTTTTCCTCCATCTTTTTAAGTACTACTTCTGCTTTGTTGCCAAACAGGCAGTCTTGGTTTAAGGGAGCATCCAGTAATTTAGCTTTAACATGATCTGGAAAAGACTGCTCCTTAAGACAAGCATGCCTTGTAAGTACAGACCCAGTGACAGCAGCCTTGCAAGATGCCTCTAATGAATCAAAACCACATTGCAAAGTATGTTTTCCAACTTGTTCAGCAGAATGCATTAAATCCTGTAAATTTTTGTTTTCAGCACAGTCAGGAATCAACATCATTTTCTGTTTAAGCAATCCAATAATATCTTGCTGATACTTTAACATATGAAACTGGCAGTTTAAGGCCCTAATGGCCAAAGTTGCAGACTTGTATACCTTCTTACCCCATCTATCCAGGGCCCTGGCATCTCTATTAGAGAGGGTAGGGTTTTTGGCAGTAGTAGCGTTAATGCCCTTGGGTCCCTGTGAAATGGTCTCGGGATCCACAGCAGAATTTTTAGAGAGGAACTTGAGAGCAAGGTACCCTGTAATACCTTTCAGGTTTTCTGGGAGCAGGAGGTAATGTGTCAGGGGCCAGGCTAGATTCCGAGAAGGCATCATCTACAATGTCCAGTACAGGAGGGATGCTAAAGGCCTGTGTTGAGGTAGGAGTAAGAATTCCCTAAGCCTCTTTTTGGAGTCAGAGTAATCCTTGTTTTCCCAGTGGTAATGCTCCCTACGAGTATGCAAGGTTTCACCAAAAGAGAAATCCTCTGAAGGGGAAGCAGAGGGAATGGAGTCCTCTGCATCAGAATCCTCATAGACAGACAAGGGCAACTCCTGGTCATCAGAGAAAACAGAAATTTTAGAATCCTGATCAGAAGAATCAGAAGGAAAATCAGTCCTAGGTCTCTTAGAGGGAGAAGGGTGGCTTTCCCTGATTAGAGTAATAAGGTCTTCAGCCACTCTTATCATTTGTTTTTTAGTCATAGGAGCCTGACCATGCGGTCTGAGCGTCAGTTTTCTAGGCATGGATCGAGTTTTAGGCCTTGAAGAAGAAGATGGTGTCAGTTTAATACGCAAGTCAGTAGGCCTGAATACACCCTCAGAAGCCAGTGCCTGCACAGTGGGTCCGGACCCATCCAAGGTAGAGACATCTGCAGGTTCCACAGTTGAAGAAGCATCTCACAGCATACCAAAATGGGTCTCAGTAGAGGCCTGCGAATCTGAAGTAGCGGGTATCAGGGGCTGCAAAAGTGCCTCACTGAGTACTGGCGAACTGGCAACTAGCTTAGGAGAAGCGTCGTCAGCAGCTTTCGACCTATGTCGTCGGTCTCTGTCTTTATCTTTGCGTTTTTTCAGAATATCGGTAGTTGGGTGGCTTACCAAAGCCATTTCTGGATAATTGAACAGAGTACCAAAATATTTAGATGCAAAAATGAACCGACGATGAATAAGTACGAGGTTTGAATAAGGCACAAAACCAACAGCGAGGTAGGTCGTGATCTGGGCCTAGGCAAGGCATGAAGTATGAATGAAAATCTTTATGAGGTATTTGCTTTCCACAAGAAATACAATTGTTAACTTTTACTGAAATCGGTTTAGAGAGAGAAAAAGGATCCTCAACAGGGAACTGTTTCTGCTTCGGGCACAGCACAAGAAAGACAGATGTAATGGCATCAGCTGCATGCTTTATACCCCTGACTACCTGACGTCATGGAAGATGAGATAGCAACCGATGCAGGACCCAAGACTTTGATAATCAGGCCAACTGAGGGCTACCTGCAAGCAGATAACCCAAATGTGATAACTGCAACAGTGAAATACGAAGAACATGTTTATTTTCTCCTCGATGTTAATGTTTTTATATTTTTGTAAAATTAACGTGGAGCTTTTCTCCTCAGGCCTCTGCTGAAAATGTGAAAAAACTGTACCAGCTGGACTTTCCTGGTTACCAAATGCCAGACAAAAACAAACAGACAAATCTGTAATCTCACGTGCTGTATAAAAGGATATCTTTACATTCTCTCCCTCTCTAACCTTATGACCACCAGACCCCCCATTATGTCCCACAACTCAGTATTTATAATGTGTACAGTTATATACATTCCCCAGATGTCTTTGCTGCTTTGTGTAATTAACAGAGGCTGTGTTAAGATATAGTTTGGCCCTGTTTTATTTGGCTTCAACTGGAACAGGTCATACAGTAGCAAAATGATGAGACGGGACACTGTTTGTTACTGATGACTGACTTTTGCATAGCATTTACTGCCCTGCCACTACCCACATAGCAGCAGGAGGTTCACAACAATGGCTATTAGGGCAGAATTCTGAACTTCAACTATGAAGTACTAAATGCAACCTGGAAAAGCTTCACTGGATAAAAAGCCTGACCATATTGCGTTTGTGGCAAAAACAAACAAGAAATAAATTGCAGTTTTCATGAAATATGAGATGAGCTCCATTGTTAAGCTTTTTGACCTTTCAGAAACATTTGGCATAGTCTCATATTCGCTACTCAGTCAGACTATCCATTCTTGGATTTGCTATCTCATTCCTCTCCTGGTTTGAAACTTACTTAAGTGGCAGGTCTCAGTCTGTAAAATGGTTAAATTCATTTCCTTCTCCTTCCTCTCTGCATCTGTTAGGGTCTCTCTAGAATCGATCCTTGGGCCACTGTTCTCCAGCATATTCATAAATGATCTTCATACAGCCAGCTAGCATGTCACCATAATTCAGTATGCTGATGACTCTAGTCTTCTGTGTTCTGCCAGTAACCCGAACAAAGTACAGCAAATTACACAATAATTATTTAAATCTATTGAAACACAGCCCTCTAACTCCCCACTGTTTCTAAACCCCCCAAAATTGAAAACATTATCTCACTTCTACTGCAAGAAAACATTTAGTCACTACCTTCATACTTGCAGCTTTTGTCTACATTTCACTAGTATTGCTTAATATATAATCCCAACTATCCCTCCTTTTAGATCACGGCTGCAATAAAATAACTAAATTCACCACCTATATGCACAAAACCTTTCACCACTGCTTGGTATTTAAACAACTCCCTTGGCTAGAATTGCCTGACTCATACATTTTTTGCAGCTAAGATTTGCACATAAACTTTTTAATGGGTCTGCCTAATGCCAAGCCCTGTCTAGTATATCATAAATTTACTCCTACTGATGGGCATCTGTAGAAATTCCTGTGCATTTGGTCCACTCGTGGAAGGATGAATTCGAAAGTGCTAGGTATTTTATTCATTATCCCTGCTCCATATTTAAATATTTTTTGTGAGTGGAGGAGTCTTTCTAGGGAAGTGCAGAATGAGACTGGATACTACAGGTGCACACCACACCAGGGAGGTTTGGGAGCAAAAATTTCTGGACATTTGCCTTTTTTATGTTTTTTTTTTCAGAAGGACACAAGTACTATAATTGGGACTGTCCAGCACAAAGAGGGACTGGTAACCTGGAGACACATCAGAAAAGCAAATATTTTACTAGTCCAGGACAAAATCAGGGCCAGATGAGAGCTACAGAAATTACAGAATGTGCACAAGCAACATATTCTGTTACTGCTTCAAATTAAAACATCCGGTGATTCCAGGAAAGTATCACAAACTTCTAAGAGTTATTCATTGATTTAATATTTAGAAATTAAAGGCACCATATTATGGTGACAGGTGGTGCAGCAGTAGCATCTCAATTCCGAACAAAGAAAAGGCTTGTGCTTTGGGCGTGCACTTCATAGGTTCATAGGTGTTTACTAGGCTAACGACCACAAGGGCCTTTTTTAAGCCTAGCCATGAATCCCAAATCTCTGACAGGTTCTGGTACCCTTTGGGGGATGAAACATTTATAAGCAAAGGCCTGGGAAATGAACAATTTACAGGTTGCTACTATCCACTGAAGACATAGGTGCCACACCAGGGATGAATTTCCTGTACCCCATCCAATTGTCCAAGTTACACCTGAATTGGATTAGGGAGGCACTCTGCTTCACATGAATGGGGAGCCTGTTCCAGAGAACAGGTAGTCTCTGGGACACATACCTGCCTCTCCAGCAGGTTTTATTTATATCACAGGCAAAGTTTAAGTCTTTAGAATGGGTAATTCTGGTGCTGTTTGTTTTGCAGATATGCAGAAGGTGAAAGTGTGGAGTCTGACAATGCCTTGTATGCCAGGGATAGATTTCCCCTCAACAACCTGTAAGAGACAGACTACAGGGATAGGGCCTTGAGATGGTCTGCAAAGGACATATTACTTAAGGCTTGTATTCTTTTAGTGAGGAACTTCTGTGGACATTCAAATTTTTGGATATGCCTACTTAGGTCCATACAGAAAGGGGCACTGTACTCAATGATAGGTCTGATGAATATTGAATACAGACTTCCTTGGACCTAGATGCCTTACCTTTGTTTATAAGTTGCACAGCACAAAATGATTTCCTCAGTACTGTAGACACATAATGGTCAAAGGCTAGATTACTGTCTATGTGTGACCCCAGGTCCCTAACTACTGGGTCAACTCTTAGGGGTGTGCTGTCAATAGGACAGTTACCAGGGGTGGATGATTTCGCGAAGAATACCATTATGCATTTCTTGGCATTTAGTTTTAGTCCATGGCTCTGACACCAGTTATTTGTCTGTGTCAGCCCTTCCTAGAGAATGTTTGTGTCACTGAGGGATTCTATGATCACTCCTAATTTGCAATCATCTTCAAATTTAGTCAGCCAGAGGCCAACTGACAATGGCCTCGACTTCAGAGAAGCAAATGCCAAAAAGGAGCAGTCCCAAAATTGATCCCTGAGGGACTCCGCTTGTGACAGGCCTCTTTGTAGAGGTGGACTTCCCAATTCTAATTTCCTGGGTCCTGTCAGTGAGTCAACTAGCTATCCATCAGGTGTCATAAGGGTTTATACTTAATGTGTTGAGTCTGTCAACAATGCCCAAGTGGGGCATTGTGTCAAATGCCTTGGGCAGGTCAGTAGGCAGTGTGAAACATTTTGCCCTCATCCATTGCTTTGCTGACCTTCTCAAAGAAGTCCACCAAGTTGAATAAGCAGTGTAAAGCAAGCATTCTCTACAAACCTGGGTTTTGCACCTACCATGCCTTTGTACCTGGCGGAAACTGCAGTGGCATGTCCATATTTTTGTCAAGGACCACACAACCTCTAGACAGATTCTCACAGACATACAAACAGCTGTAACTATCACACATTTTTGTAAATAATATAATACAAGTGTAGACAAGTTTTTAATGTATATCAGCTGTTAATAGCATTTTACAAATGTGTATTTTCACTCCACTTTTGCTGTCTCTCACTAAACGTAATTTGGATTATCTCAATATGCCCAAGACAATACTGAATTTTTATTTATTTATTTTTTTTATTTTATTTAACATTTGTTAACCAGGAAAGTCCGACTTGGAATGAAGCCAATTTTCAGCGGAGGCCCGGGGAGAAATGCTCCAGATGCATGTCTTTGAATTTGGTCACTTATTATCAGTGCTCCACTCAGTAAGCAAATTTTAAATAAAAAAACTGACCTCGTCAAACTATCCAACTTACCCTGAACAGGACAGACTATCAAGTTACAGCCCAGACCACAACACTCTCCACATCTCAGATGACTACATAAGACTCTCAAATGAACTGCCTATTGCAGAAAAAAAAAGTCTTAATGATGGGAGATTTCAACTACCTCAAAGTAAACAGGAGCACCTACAGCTGCAAAGTTGGGTATGTTCAGAAATTCTTAGACTAAATAAGCAAAAATTCTCTGTTACGGACAGTTAAACTATAGGATAGAATATTCTTGACCTTATCCAAATAAATATAATCACCATAGGTACCACTATCCAGTTTCTCCATCCATAGTCAAGTCTGACCAAAAAATGGAAACTTTCTCTTTAAAAAATCTCTAAAACCCATTCAGTCAGTAATTCTGAATTCAAGGATTTCATCATTAGACCTGACACTAGCACAGCTGCTATTTATACAAAGGAATTGTATCCACATAGATAAGTGCGTAGACCTGGCCATTTGCACTACAGCTAAATATAATGGAACATTTTAAGATCAAACCACCCTGGTGGTCTATCAGCTTTAATAAACACTATGACTAGAGAAAAAAGCTTACTGAATCATACAACAGATCTAAAATTCCTCATGTTAAAGATTGCATCAAGAATATCAATTAAGAACTAAAAGATACTGTTAGGGTTAGTAACAAAAATCATGAGCTTAAATTATGACTTTGAAGCCAAGGATAATAAATCCTTTAGTTACATTAGGATTCTAGACCTAGCAAAGCTCTGAACTTATACAAAATGGCACCTCCACTCAAACTCGGTAGACACAGAAAATATACTAGCAGAAACATTTAGAGTGAACTTTATCCTTGAATCAGCTACCTTAATTCCACATATTCTCTGAAATCTCTTATACCTCCTGATATCACAAAGGAACGTGTACTGATGGTGCTCTTTAAAAAATATCACTTCTGTGCGGGCCTGACAATTTACCTGGATGCCTAATGGATAGTGTCAAACATGCCCTTGTGGAGACCCTCCTTAAAGCCGTTTAATCTGAGGTTTTCCACAAGACTTACCCCGTGATGACATCATTAGAGCCACACATGGTGAGGTAGACAACCAACTGGCTGAAAGATAATACCACACAGTTAATGTAGCATGCTCCTCCACAGAAAGTATGAAGGTAACCAGTGGTAAACCTTGGGGTAAGTACAGGGAACCATCCTTTCTGGCATGCACTTCTCGGGTCTTCAGAAAGGGAAGCAAGACCTTTGACTACCTAACTTTGCAGATGACTGCAAACTGGGCATTACTGTCAAATCTTCACTTGATTCTCATTCATTCTGTTTAACACAACTAATATCTAAATACATATCATCCAGGTTAAAATAATTCATCATTCCTCTGTATGCAGCCATAATTAGACCAATTACTGAGCACCCCCGGTATGCCTTTCTAAACATATTAAGAAGCTGGAAAGGCCACAGAGGTTTCTACCCAAGAAAACTGTTAGCCTTAAGTTCCTGAGTTCCCACAAAGGGCTTGAAGCACTATCCTTTCACTGGGTTTCAGAGTCTCTTGCACGGTTATCTATGCTTTGCATATCATGCCATTAGATCCCAATCCTCCTTGATATCCTGCATATTTGCAAGTCAAAAGGCTCCAATTATACCAGAAACAGGGACATATATCTCCACCAGCACATAAACAAAACACTCTGATGAGACAACTGTATTACTCAGTGCCTACTACCACCTCTGAAACAGACTTCCTCTGCAACATAATTACAGCGACACCATAGCACTCTTTAGAATAAAACAAGATGTTTAGATAGACACCCATACCCCATATGACTTACCTGCTCTACCCTTTTTGAGAAGGCGGTGCAGCATGAGGGTGGCTATTACACAAGGTATAAATAATCTTGTGACTGAAATGCCTTACATTTCCTTTGATCAACAATATTTTTTTTTTTACTACCAACCCCTTCCTAACAGAGTCCTGCAATGTTTAATGTTGAATGTAGATGTTTTTATAATTTTTTATCACTCACTAATTATACACTTCCCTGAACTACTGGGTTCTGACATGTAAACAATCCTGCATGACCTAGAAATGATCACTCATATGAAATTCTCAGATTGACCCTGGACACTTATTCAATACTGCCAACAAATGGTTCACAAACTCCTTCTCGTGAAGCTTACTAAAACTAAAATTATTTTTCTTGGCTTCACTGCAAACATCAAAAAGGCTCCCCTGAGCTAGGATACCAAGCTACCTAGCAATGGTGGTACTGAAAGCAGTCCCAGCAACTGTGATAAGAACTTCCTTACAATGGTGGCACTCATAAAACCAAATGACACTTTAAATCTCAGCATCTAGCTGGATTCAAATCTACACCTGACATTTCACACAGAGAAACAAACAACCAAAGGTTATAGTGTGCCCCAAGTCAATCTAAAGTAGTAAATAATAACCACCAATTGCTCCCCACTAAGATGGAAGCAGTGAAATTTAACAAAGTATTGGTCCCAGCTATTTACTATGATGCTCTTCCTCAACTCACCATGGTAGTCATCAGGATTACATAAAGACCTCACATCCTTCTAAACAAAACTTTCCAATTTATTCTAAAATCCTCCCCACAGAGAAAACTACTGTACATGTATTAATGAAGGGGTGATAATTCACTCATAAATATTAGTCTTCAGTCCTCTTCACCATTGTAGGTTCACACACAAACCGCTGAACCTTACAAAGTGCATTTACCCATACTTCCTCAGTGTTAATTAGCATTCATCAAACAGAAATCCGAGGTTTAGAGCAGCCGACATTTCCACCATCCGTTACAGGAGATGATGTACAGTGCAGTTTCCAGTTCAAAGTTCTTACCTGTGAGTGGTCTGAAAATGCAGAACTCCATTCCCAGAAATAAAACAGCATTGGTAAACCCACCATGCCTTGAGGCTGTCCAGCTGGTGAATACTGACAGCTCTACAGTACATCAGAATTAGGTTAATTTTACCTGCTGCACATCCTCCTTGCGGTCGAGCGCACTTTAAAGATGAGCAGGTAGGTGCACAAGTATGTGTGTGCCTTCTCTGAATGTTGGGCACCAGGCTGGCAACTCAACTCCACTGACAATCAAAAGCGGACTGGTGCTCTGATGTGGCTACCCCTAACCAGGTAAAGCCGAAAGATTTTATTTATCATCTATGCTACAAAACTGTAAGTCACAGTATCCCCTAAGATTTGTACAGTGTACCCAAGAGACTGGTAAACAAACTATTCACTCTCCTGGTTATTGAGTAAATACATACACAAGTAGAAAAAGATAATTTTACTTTTTAAATAAAAACTGCAATGCCACTGAATAAAACTCTACCACTTTTACTAGAAGTGGTGTGACAGTTTTCACCTACACTATTCAAACACTTCCATAGCTGAATTTGGGATAGGAGAAGGTACTGCAGGCATGGGCCCACTATTTTCTGTACTTTCTGAACTATATGTAAGCCCCAATGCTTAGACCAACAAGAAACAAGAACAGATCAGCTGTTCAGCTGACAAGGATTTGATGGAACTCAGATCCACCCTTTCTACCACCTTGTTCTAATGGATGTTAAACATAATATTAACAGAAAAGGTTCAGTTCCTGTTTTGCTTCAGTTTTTTTTCCTGAGCATCTTTAATTCTTGAGGTGAGAGAGGCTGGTGGGAGGAGGAACTACTCTAGGGTTAATAACACATTTTACTCACCTCTCTTTCACTTTTTGTTTTCATATGGAAACAAAGTGAAGGTAAATAAAATGTAGCACAATTCACTTTTTGCTGTCATATAGAAACTGAATGAAAATGAATGGAATGCAACTCAGAAAGCACTGTACACATAATGAGATTCAGGTTCAATCCACACAACAGTTCACTGCCAGATGCATGGGGAAAGAAAGAAAAAGAAAAGCACAATGTACTGCAAATGTTACACGCACAAGGAAAAGAAAGAAAGAAAAGAAAAGCAGCAATACAATTAGCTGCAAATCAAAAAGAGAGAAAAAACTGCTAAAAGCCAAAAAAGAGAAAATAAACTGCAACAAATCAAAACAGAGAAGAAAAAAGAACAATACAATGTGCAACAAATAAAAAAAACAGTACAATGTGCTTCTTAAAGAAGGCAAGGAAACTTAAAAGCATGCAATGTGTGCAGAAAGAAAAACAAAAACAAAGAACAATACGATGTGTTTGCTGAAAAGAAGGAAGGACGTCTAAGTGACAGTGCGGAAAAGTGTTAAACACAAGTGCCAACCAAAAGTGACTCAGTTCAGTTAGCAAAAGCCAAGTGTCGGTCACTGCACAACAAGAGGCATCGAGAACGATCAAAAATAGGGGCAATATTGCTCTTATAAACTTAAATCACAAAACGGCTGGGGGGGGGCAGAACAAATCACCTTTATTCATCCCAAAGAGTTGTGGTGTGTTCCCTTCACACCAAATGCAGTACTGCAACCAATCAGATCTGCACTGCCGAGACCCCCCTAAAAATATATACATCGTAAATTATCTGAAATAATATGCCAACACAAATGTCATCTGTATGCCGAAATACCTGATGCTGGGAGATCGTTCTCCTTCTCTGCTGAAGTGTAAACTAGACCTTTAAATTTTACAATGTTCAAGTGAAGAAAATTCTAAATTTTGGGCTGGTTTTACTTGTAAAATACTGATGGTACCATGACAGCTACAGCATCGGAAGTAAATGACAATGGTTTGTAGTTAAAGTTATATACAAACTTAACTCACAGCAATTATATGCTTAAAACTTTGTTTTTGCAACCATGTAAAGTTCAATTTTTTGTCATTTCAACTACTAACCAGTGACAGACAAGATAATGCAGCATTTAGTAGGAAAACTTAACCTGTTTAACACTGTAGCTCAAGACACAGCTAAGGTTGGTGTTAAAGTGTCTGTCAGTCCTGTCCTCCACCATCATGCTAAATAATAATAATAATCACTTAAAAGAGAAAGGTACATAATTGTGCTGATTTTATTACTGTTATGAAAATGCAGATTAGTCGTAGGAAGGAAATGAAATCCGCTTTATTGAAACACTGCAAATGAAATAGCTCTGTAGTTATCGGAAAGACTGAAGGTAGCTACAGATCACGGTCATGCGAATGAAATGCACTCACACATCTAGTCTTAAGCAATTATAAGTGCTTCTTTTTACATTACAATTTTTGTTTTTTCAGAACAATCGTTCATCGTTTTTCCTAAAGAAAGTAACCACAATGAACAATCATTCGGGATACAGGAAAGACGTTAAATATTGCTCTTTTACACACAGGAAGTTAATAGAATAACATAACAGGATTGCTCTTAGTGTGGGTGCAGTGAAGGACTTGAAGAGTGAGACTTCCTGAGCCATTAGAGTGACTTCAACCCTCGGATGTTTGACTCTATATGATTATGAGAACAAAAATAATGGCCACTGTGAACCGTTCCAAAAAACAGCGGTTTAATGTAACCAGCAGTTGTTAAGCAAATATAAGCCCATACAGAGTCTTACTTTTATGTGCTTAGCAACTGCTTTTTATATTAAAACTTTGTTTTTTAGAATGATCATTTATTGTGGATCCTACTGAAAAGGAACCACAATGAACGATTGCTCTACAAAAGAATCATGTGAAGGGTTAGGACTGGAACGGAAACTGAAATGATAGTTCACAGTGGGAAAACAAAAGAAGACTGGACTTTAAAAAGTACAGGAAAGTTAAAAGAAAAATGACATTGTGGGTGGGTATGTGAGTGACGTAGCTAAACTGGGCATTACTTTTGTTAGTTTTAGTTGGACCCGAATTTTAGACACTGGGATTATCCCTTTAACACCCTAGTATAATCAGAGACTGTGCTAACTAAACCTGAATCTCGAAAATAGGCTAATCAATTTATCAAAACTTTATTAAGAAACAAACAAAAAATGACTGACTAATTAAAAGATCTGCCAATAGATATCTACCATAACAGATATTAATAAATATACAACTTTTAACAAAGATTACTTTTGTATCAAATAAGTACTTCATTAGGTTTGTGTGTCAAAAACAAATCATAATATGAACATGTGTACAGATATACAACTGAAAACCTAAGTAGGATGAAAAAATATAAAAATAATTGCTAAGCTGGAAATACAGTGATTCTTCTTCTCCTTTCGGATTTTCCCGGTTAGGGGTTGCCACAGAGGATCACCAGTCTGCTATTGATTGGCAGTGGACTTTTACAGTGTCAAGTTGCCAGCCTGGCGCTCAACCTTCACAGAAGGCGCACACACACACACACACACACACACACACACACACACACACACACACACACCTACCTACATGTCTTTAAAGTTCACTCGACTGCATGGAGGACAAGCAAGGTCTGCACAGAAGGCGCTCCGGCCGAGAATCAAGCCGGAAAACCTCTTGCTGTGAGGTGACAATGCTAACCGCTGCACCACCAATGTTAAAAATAAAGCACTGAGGCCATGGGGATCTGTTAAAGTATGGCATCTAACTAAGAAAACAGTTTGAGAGTGTAAGATTGCATTCAAGAGTAATTGCAGCCTTTAAAACAGACAAAAGAAAAAAAAATAAAAAAATAAAAAGACTAGCCCCATGCACATTGTGTGCACTATCAGACTTTCACTGCCTAAAAGGAAAAATGTAACAAAAGTGTTCAGTTTTTAATGTGGGGCCATCAAAAATGATTAATGTATACATGAGCCACCTAAAATATGTCCTTTATAACATTGTAAGTTAGTGCTAAAAGAAGTAAACCGTGCTTGATATTTATTTTTAAACACAATATAAGCAAGTAATGTCAGCATTAATCAGTCCCACATCAGTCTTTTAAACAGTGGGGCAGTTTTCTGAGATCTAGTTTGCTTTTTATGGAGCAATAATAACTAAGGTTGTGTTTTCTAAGAGTTCAGTTTCAGCTGCCACAGTAGTTCACATTTTTCTAAAGGATTAGGGATGTCTCCTTCCAGTTCCAAAAGGTCCACATGGTCAATAATTTGAAATTTAAAGCCAGTGTGTAATTTGTGTAGCTGCAGGTGCCAAGCCAGTGTGTTATTCTTGCACTTACCTCTAATTTCAGAAAGATGGCCAGAAATCCCTTCTTTTAAGTTTGTTGAGCATTTTCCCCACATAAAATGCTTCACAGTCATTGCAGCTGTAAACCACCTGCATTGAGTTACAGTCACCTCCTGCATTTGTTTTAATCATTTTCTTTAAATATGGGCAGGAAAACATGTCTCCCTCATGTATGAGCTGACAAAAGACACAGTTGGCACCACACTTATTGGTACATGTATCCTGTGGTCTGGGCCTGCCTTCAACCAACTCCTAATGTTCCTAGCTTTCCTGTACACAAATGAAGAAGCTTCTCCAAGGATGTCCATTAAATATGAGCTTTGAGTAATTATGGCCCAATTCTCTCTAATGTGTTTATGCCTATAAAATACAACCTACAACTATAACTGGGAGCCACCAGATTCTGTGAAACAGATGCAAATTCTGTGAATTTAAAGTTGTGTCTGATTCACTCTTTCAGTGCAAAATGGTAATCTCTTGTGTACTACTGCATACAGTAATTAAATGTGTCATATGGTGCTGGCATATGTGTGTTTACTTTTATGAATCAAAGCACAACTAGTAACAACAGGGATTTAAACAGCTGTAGTGTGGGCATCCCTTTCTTGAGCTAATAAAATTAGTACTTCAGCTAGCACTAAGCAACACACGCAACTTTATTCTGTAAACAGCGAATTAGGTACAAACACTCCTTAGAAGACGTAGGTTACAGCTGCACTTTTCACACTGCAGTAGTCTGAGTAATAAAAAGAAATGCTTGTTAATAAGGCTTTATACATTTTTCATTTCTGTAATCCATCATGGGCTGGAAAAATAATATATTATAACCTATAAACAATTAACAGCGTTCTGAAATGCAAACTTCAAAAGGGAAAGGTGCTAATATCAGTCCAAGTTGTCCCTCCATTGATGGCACTGCAGCATCAGGAGGTAGTGTAAAATGAAAAGCCTGCATGAGATAGGCAAACGTTAAAAAAAGCTCCATCTTCGCCATCTGCTCCCCCATACAAACACGATGACCTGAAAAGACAAAAATAAAATAAATACAAAATACAGCATCCAAAGATTATATACTGTAAAATTATTAAAAATGCATCTAAAGAAACTGCTCCAAAAGATAAATATTTAATTGCAAAGATTTTTTTTGTTTTCCATCTCTTCCTCCAACTTAAGGATCACAGACTTTGAAAGAAAAGTTTCTAATATGTTCAGTGTTTCTGCTGCACTCAGATAGCAGACTGCCATTTATCATGTTTGACTAATTTGTTTAATTTACTTAACTGTGTGATTATTTGGTTACCAAGTTTTAGACCAAGTAGTTCCACTACGTTATCATAACGTGTTGCTTCTACAGAATACTTAGGAGTGTAAGGAAACAGATGTGAGTACTAATCAGAATTACATGTCTGAAGGCACTGGAGAAATGCTCCTCTCCATGATACTGGTGAGAGGAGTTTAAATAGTGGCACTTGTGTATGAGTGTTAACCAGGAAGAAGAAGAACTGAATAGTGAGATATCTGCTCTATGTCTGTGGGACAGTGTCAGGATTTGCTCCTAATTAGCAGCCTGGTGGTGGTAGTGGCAGTGGTGGGGGGAGATGAGGACCACAGCAGCAGCCAGGTAAAATGGGGCAATGCTGCCAGAAGCCAGTAGTTGACCATGTTCTGGGGAGCACCCTTACTGGTCCACAATAATATCCCTCCATGTATCAGACACAACAAGGTAGAGTATAACATAAAAGCCACCAGCATACAATACAAAACCATTTACAGGTTCATACATTAGTACTAGGACAGCTGCCCTTGTGAGCCATTTTAAGCATAGCCAGTTTCTCTTTTTGTGCTCAAATTAACCTATGCCATTTAGATATAGATTGGCCTTACCCATCCCATGGCCGCCAATCTTATATTACCCATAGTGAGAATAACTGGGATCATGCCACGGATAATTTTGAAGGGACCCACGCACAGGCTAAAAGCATTTAGGAGCTGTCTCTGTCCATTAGTAGTACAACAAGCAGTCCTGGGATAAATTTTCTGTTTCCCATCTATAAATGCACATTGCGCCTGAATATGAATAAGGATGAGCTTTGTATTATGCAGATGGGGAGTCTGTTACACAGCAGTAGTATCCTCTGCGAGATATACTTGTCCTTCTAAACCATTCTGTTGATGTTGCAGAAGAGGTTTAGATCCCTAGACTGATTATTTCTGATGCCATTTGACTTGCTGATGTGCATTTCATCCATCAGTATTGGGTCAGAGGATGCCTTGTATGCCAGACACACATCCTAGTTTGTAGGATACAGAGTATAGTGACAGGGCTTCAAGTCAGTCCATGTAGGTCATATAGGACATTTGTGATTCACTGTAAGCTATCCACTTCCCCATCAGGGAACTCAGGGCATACTGGACTTGATATGTCCTGCAATGCATAAGATTGTAGGTGGAGATATGTCCTGCAATGCATAAGATCATTGGTGGAGAGGGGAAAAGACAAACAAGAAGAGATCTTGTAGCAAGCAACTTTTAGTTATGTACTTACCATAACTTTAGATGTATGGGATCCATCTCGCCTACATTCTCTACAAATGGGTTCGGAGCCGATCCTCGGCTCCAACTCGGCGCTATACTATAGAACGCAGTCTCTTATTGGCTGAGTTACCTCATATCCCAGGATGCACCACCACTACCTCCCCAGATCTCGTTTGTTCGCACTCATATCCACAGAGACATACTATTGTCATAACATACTCAGGTCTTTCAAGAGAGGAAAGAAAACAGATTCGGACCGTCCGGTCTCTCCTGGTCTACAAGGCAGGGGGATGGAGGGTGGGTTATTAGGAATGTAGGCGAGATGGATCCCATACATCTAAAGTTATGGTAAGTACATAACTAAAAGATGTAATGTGATCCTATCTCGCCTACATTCTCTACAGATGGGACAGCGTCCCTAGCACCTAATTCCTGGGTGGCTCATTGGAAAACACTCCTGAGTACTGTGGAACCGAAGGAAGCTCGACCCCTGGATGCCACATCTAATTTGTAGTGAGAAACAAAGGTGTGTGAAGATGTCCACGTGGCAGCCGCACAAATATCGCTAACAGAGAGCTTGGAATGAAAGGCTGCCGAAGTGGCCATAGCTCTAGTGGAATGAGCTTTTACGGGAGCTATGAGCTGCTTGTTTGAGATGAGATAAACGTGAGTGATGCAGTCCCTGATCCACTTGGCAATAGTGCCTTTAGTGATGGCTTTGCCTAATCTGTTATCTGAAAAGGACACAAACAGTTGATCTGATTTTCGAGCTTTGTGTGTCCTATCCAAATAGAAGCGCAATTGCCTGTGCACATCTAAGCAGTGAAAGGTGTATTCAGCTCTGTTGGAATATTTGGGAAAGAAGACCGGCAGCTCCATTGATTGCTGTAGACAAAAACTAGAACAAACCTTGGGTATAAAGGATGGGTTTGTCCTAAGAGATACTCTATCCTTGTGGAACACTAGGTAAGGTGGTTTAACACAGAGCCTGAAGCTCTGAAACCCGTCTTGCTGAAGTAATAGCAACTAGAAGTGCAGATGTTCTTCGTTCCCCATTGCTGCAGTCCTTACTATTGGGGTATAGTCCGCGTCCAGTCGGCCCGAATACCAGAGTATAAGGCTGACGTCGGTCAGGGCGCATTAGACTGACGTCAGTACGTCAGGGTACTAATGCGCATGACCGACGTCATATCCCCAGTCTTTTTTGCCGCATGGTCCGATGCAGAAGCAGTTTTGCGAGTGCAGGTTGGCGTTCTGAAATATTTCCGAAACCGGAGTTTCAGACCGAAACAGAGTTGGCTAAGTACCCCGTTGGGGAACATTTTGGTTTTTTCTTGCCTCAGTATTTAACCGGATGTCAGAAAAAGTGAATAACTGTATTTCTTGTGGGAAACAGATACCTCATAGGGATTACCATACCTTGTGTATACCTTGTTTAGGGCCTGAGCACGACGTTGTTGGTTGCCGCTCTTGTGCTAGGTTTAACAAACGCACTATTAAGAGGAGGTTAGACTGTGCCAGGTTAGTGTTTGGGAAGCGTTGCAATTATAAAATGCCGCCGGATGCTCCGACGCCGCTTCGCCCAAGAAGCGCAAGGACAAAACAGCGAAGCCTAGGCTTGATGAACCGGCAGTCCCGGACGTCGGTTCTTTAGAAGGCTCAGTGGAGCCAGAGGTTTTGCCAGGAGTTTCCATGGAGTCTCAGGCAGAAACTTTACTGTTACAGGATGTGCCTTCTCAGGAGGTAGGCCAGGCTGAGGGGGCTTCTCAGGTAACTGTTCTTCCCTCTCTTCCCAAGGTAGTTAGAGTCTCTCCTTCTGTTGCCAAAACTTCTTTGAGAGGTAGGCCTAGTTCAGCTTCAGTGGGGGCTTCTCCTAGCATTTCGGGTTCTGTACCTAAGAAACATATGCTTAAAATGGCAGAAGATTTGATTACTATGATTAGAGGTTCTATGCCCCCGCCTGATAAGAGGCCTAGGGTGGAACCGGAGTTTGATAGTTTTGAACAGTGTTCAGAGGCTTCAGAGTCTTCTGCGGAAGACTTGCAGGAGTATCCTACTTATTCTGATTCTGATGTGGATGATTCCACTCCTACAGCTTCTCCTCCTGAGGATTTCTCATTTTCAGAGACTCTGCATTCCATGAGGGAGCACTTTAAATGGGAAGGCCAGGATTACTCTGATTCCAGGAAAAGGCTTAGGGAATTCTTGTTTTACCCCAGCATAGGCCCTTAGCTATTCCTCCTGTGTTGAATGTGGTGGAAGATGTTTTTGCAGAGGCTTCCTGAACCCTGACTCTTTGCCTCCTGCTCCTGTTAAGCCTGATAGGTATTATAGGGTGCCCAAGCTCATAAGTATTTGTTTAAGAGTCCTAGGGCGGACCCAGAAACTATTTCTCAAGGGCCTAAAGGTGTTAAGGCTTCTGTGGTTAAAAATCCTGTTCCCACTGATAAAGAGGCAAGGGCTTTGGATAGGTGGGGAAAGAAAGTGTATACTTCTTCCACTCTAGCCATGAGAGCGTTGAATTGTCAGTTTCACATGCTAAAATATCAGAATTATCTCCTTTCACAATTAAAATCTAAGGTGGATGCTTTGGCGGAAGGTATTGAGTGTAAAGAGTTGCTGGATTTGGTTCATGTGTCTGAACAAGTGGGTAAGCATTCTTTGCAATGTGGTTTTGATGCTGTACAGGCCTCCTCGAGGGTGGCTGCTACTAGTTCTGTTCTTCGCAGGCATGCCTGGTTGAAGGATCAGAATTTAGCTGAGCATGTTAAGACAAGGATTTTGGATGCTCCTTTACAGTCTGATGTGTTGTTTGGATCGCCTGTGGAAGCAGTTTTAAAGAAAATGGAGGACAAAGCTAAGTCTATGCAAACTGTTAAAGATTTTTGCAGGTGCAGCCACCAAGTTTAGTAGAAATTGGCCTGCTAAGGGGTGGACATATCCTGCTTATGATTCCCAGTCTAGGGGTAGGTCTAGACGTGGTAGGGGCAGGGCTCAAGGTTCTTTTAGGCCTAGAACAGGGAGTTCACCTGCTCAGACTTCTGGTGAGGGCAGCGGTCAGTCCTTTCGTAAACAGACCCAATGACCTGTCTTTTCAGCTGCCAGTAGATTCTCGTCTGGCAGCTCCTTTGGGAGGAAGACTGTCTCTTTTCAAAGAAAATTGGGATTTAATTACTCAAGACAAATGGGTGTTGGATATCATTCACCACGGTTACAGATTTTATTTCCATACAATGCCCCCTTTCAAAGGCATGCCAGACGTTCCTCCTCCACAAAGAAAGGAGGCTCACAAGGAAGTTTCTCAGTTACTCCAGATGGGGGCCATTCAGCCAGTCCCGGTATCAGAAAGGGGCCTAGGATTTTATTCTCGCCTGTTCCTAGTACCAAAGAAGGGGAACACGTGGAGACCAATTTTGGATTTATCTCTCCTCAACACTTTTCTGGACATTCCCAAGTTCAAGATGTTGACGTTACAACAGCTTTTACCTCTGCTGGGCAAAGATCACTGGATGGTAACTTTAGATCTCAAGGAAGCTTACCTTCATGTGCCTATAAGGCTAAGTTGCAGGAAGTATCTGCGGTTTCGAGCTGGACATTCTCATTATCAGTTCTCTGCATTGCCCTTTGGCTTATCTACTGCGCCCAGAGTATTCACAAAGGTTCTGGCTCCAGTGATAGCTTACTTCAGGCTTCAAGGAATTCAAATCTATCCTTACTTGGACGACTGCCTGATTCTGGCTCAAGAAAAGGAAGACCTTCTACAGCATCTGGAATATGTTATAGCAGTGCTAAGATGCCTAGGGTATTCTGTGAACGAAATAAAGTCCAGTCTAGTACCCTCTCAAGACATGTGCTTTCTGGGTGTGAGACTGAATACAGCAGCCCAGATGGCCTTTTTAACCCCGGACAAACAAAAGAGTCTGTCACTTTACTTCCATCAACTATCTCATCAGTCCGTGCTGACTGCAAGGACAGTCCTTCAAGCATTAGGGTTCATGGCATCTTGTATTCTGGTGCTTCCCAATGCCAAACTGCATATGAGGAAGCTACAATGGTATCTCAAAAATGTATGGACACAGCACTGCCAGGATTTGGACACTGTCATTCAAATAATACCTTGCCTTCAAAAAGAATTTTTGTGGTGGGCTCAGGAATGTCACCTAAACAAGGGACTCTCTGTGACCCGGCCAGAGGCGAGTCAGATTTTAACGACTGATGCCTCGGACATTGCTTGGGGAGCTCATCTAAATGGAAAGTGGATACAAGACAAGTGGCCTGCCAGACTACAGCATCTACATATCAACATGAAGGAGATGTTAGCAGTCCAGTTTGCATTAATGGCTTTCAAGGAGTTACTTCTTCCAGGGCAGGTGTTGATTCTAACAGACAACACAACTGTCATGTGGTACATCAACAAGCAAGGGGGAACACATTCTTATCCTCTATGCAGGCAAGCAATGATTTTATGGGAGACTGCGCTAAGCTTGCAACTAACTCTTCAGGCAAGGTTTCTGCCTGGAGCACAGAACTCCTTAGCAGATGTGTTAAGCAGACAAATCATGGATCCCCACGAGTGGAAACTGGATCTTCATGTATTTCAAAAATTGACAGTGTCATGGGGAACTCCAGACATAGATCTGTTCGCTTCTCCACTAAACCACCAGTTGCCACAGTATTGCACAAAGGGGTTTCATCACACAGCTTGGAAAGTGGATGCTCTGTCTTTCAGTTGGAAAAACCTTCATGTGTATGCCTTTCCTCCTCTGCCTCTTCTTCCAAAGGTACTATTAAAGGTCAGACAAGACAGGCCAAGGATGATTTTGATAGCTCCAGATTGGCCTCGCAACACTGGTACCCACTACTACGGAGTCTGGTAAGGAAGCCTCCATGGCCTTTACCTCTGATTCCTCATCTGTTATCTCAGAAGGATGGTCATCTGCTCAATGTCAAGCTTCACTCTCTTCATCTAACAGCCTGGCATATTCTGTGTTGAAACACAGCAGGTCTCAACTTCCTCAACAAGTTTTAAATGTGATTATGGAAGCTAGAAGACCTAGTACAAGGAAAGTGTACGCAGAAAATGGAAGAGATTTTTATTTTGGAGTACAGCAAAGAATTTGCAGGTTTCTGAGCCTAATTTGAGTGTGGCTCTTCAATATCTTACTGAGTTATTGGACAAAGGTTTGTCCTTCTCTTCCATTAAGATTCATGCTGCAGCAATTTCAGCTCACTATGATTGTGACCCACCATTGTTTTCGCATCCTTTGTTCAAGCAGTTTCTTAGAGGGCAAAGAATATAAGACCCCCATGTAGAGCTCCTACTCCTGCTTGGGATCTCAATTTTGTGTTGGAAAAACTTACTCTACAACCTTTTGAGCCTGCGGCTACTGCTGAATTGAAATACTTGTCATGGAAGACTGCTTTTCTGTTGGCTATTACTTCTGCAAGAAGGGTGTCTGAGTTGCAGGCCCTTATGGCAGTAGAGCCATTTTTGATTTTCCATAAGGATAGGGTATCATTACATACTAATCCTTCCTTTATGCCTAAGGTGGTTTCTAGTGTGGCTTTAAACCAAACTATTCATTTGCCTACTTTTATGCAGACCCCCAAAATAAAGGGGAAAAGATTTTGCACACTTTAGATGTACACAGGCAATTGCGTTATTATTTAAGCAGGACTAAGGATTTCCGGCAGTCTCAGCAGTTGTTTGTTTCTTTTGCTTTGAGTTCACAGGGCAAGCCTGTGTCAAAACAAACTATTTCTAGGTGGATTGGCTTTTGCATTGCATTTTGTTATTCCCATCATGGCAAGGAGATTCCAGCTGGGATTAGGCCTCATTCCACTAGGGCTACTGCCACTTCAACAGCATTTCTAAGGGGGGTGGCAACTAAGGATATTTTGGAAGCAGCTACTTGGAGTTCAGTGCATACTTTCTCTAAGCATTATCACCTTCCTATCTACTCTAAGTCTAGGGCTGGTTTTGCCACAGCTGTTTTGCAAGGCATGTTGTCAGCTCCTGCTTCTTTATGATTTGCCAGCCTCCCTTACCTCTGCTTTGGGATTCTACCCAATAGTAAGGACTGCAGCAATGGGGAACGAAGAACATAGTACAGTTTTGTACCTACCATAAATGTAGATGTTCGAGGATCCCCATTGCTGCAGTCCAATTTACCCTCCCTCCTTCCCCTCTGTGTTTAGGGGTGGTTGTGTAGGTGAGGTTACATGCTTATATTTTTGTATATATTCTTGTATATATTGTACATATTTTTGGTGCAGGTATTTTGGGCTTTGTCTTTTTAGGGTCTTCTGACATCTGGGGCAAGAAAAGACTGAGGATATGACGTCGGTCATGCGCATTAGTACCCTGACGTACTGACGTCAGTCTAATGCACCCTGACCGACGTCAGCCTTATACTCTGGTATTCGGGCCGACTGGACGCGGACTATACCCCAATAGTAAGGACTGCAGCAATGGGGATCCTCGAACATCTACATTTATGGTAGGTACAAAACTGTACTTTTTCCAAGAGAGGAATTTAAGGTCGCAGGTAGCTGCCGGCTCAAAGGGTGGCGAGGTTAAGGCACCTAATACCACGTTCAGATCCCACGGGGGTGCAGGTTGGGAAATGGGGGGTCGTAAAAGCCAAGCTCCTTTAATAAAGGCTTTACAAAGCTTGTCGCTCATTAAGGGAGGTTGCACATTTTCATGGAAATTAGAAATAGCCGCCAGTTGTACCTTAATGGTAGATACTGAGCAGCCTTGCTGGAACAGGGAGGCTAAAAATTTAAGTACTTCAGATACCGAGGCTGTCATTGGGTCTAATCCTCGGAGCTGGGCCCAAATAGCAAATCTCTTCCATTTACTGCTATATATTTTCTTCGTAGAAGTCTTGTGGGCTGAAGACAAAATGTGTATGACTTCAGGAGCCAGAGAGTGGGTCCTAATTATGGTTGGAAGAGGAGTAGCCAGGCTGTCAACTTCAACGAATGGAGGGACTGATGGAGTTGTCCTGACTGGTGAGTCAGCAGGTCCGGAACTTGGTCCAGAAACCAAGGACCCTCCAATGCATATCTGTGAAGGAAGGGGAACCAGATTTGTCGAGGCCAGTATGGGGCGATTAAAATCATCTTGCTTTTCAAGCGAATCGCCTTCTGAATCACCTTGGGGAGAAGGGGAACCGGTGGAAAGGCGTAAAGCAGACCGGAGGGCCAATCGTGGACAAGAGCGTCCTTGGGAATCCCCCCCGAAAGTGGGGTTAGAGTGAAGAAGTGATGACACTTCGCATTGAGGGGGTTTGCAAAGAGATCGCAACAGGGGACTCCCCATCTCGTGAAAATCTGTGTTGTCACTCTGTTGTTCAAGGACCACTCGTGAGGGGAGAGAATAGTTCTGCTCAGTCTGTCGGCTAACACGTTGGACTTCCCCGGAATGTGCGTTGCCATTAGAAAACGCTTGGTAGCAATCGCCCAATCCCATACTCTCATGGCCTCTCTGCAAAGGGGGTAGGACCTGGTTCCTCCTTGTTTGTTTAGGTACCAGACTACCGACATGCTGTCGGATTGAATGGCAATTGTACCCTGGGGGAGGTGATTGTGCAGTGCTTGCAACACTAAGAGCACCGCCCTCATCTCCAGGATATTGATATGAAGAAGACTCGTCGGGGTGCCACGTGCCTTGGACCGACCTGTCCAGATAATGACCCCCCCACCCTGTCTGGGAGGCGTCCGTAGTCAGCGTGGCAGAGGGGAGTGGCGGAACGAAGGGTCGCCCTTGATTCAGGTTGGGGGTTATAAGCCACCAACGGAGATCCTGTTTGCACGTGTCCGTGATCAGAATGTGGTGACTGAGGGGAAGGTCCTGATAAGACCACTGGACCGAGAGGAGCCACTGAAGTATCCTCATGTGCAACCTTGCCAAGGGGACCAGAAGAACGGTGGCTGCCATGGAGCCCAACAGTTGCAGAACCATTCTTGCTGGAGCGCGACGCCTGAGGAGCAGAGTTCGGACTTGGGACTGTAGTGTTATGATCCTTTCTGCAGGAAGATAGACTCGGATCTGCCTTGAGTCTATTTCTGCACAGATGAACAGAATACGCTGAGATGGTTGCAATACAGATTTTGACCAATTGAAGGTGATTCCTAAGGAATTGCCCAGTGTTATCGTGGCTGCCAAATTTTGCAAGAGTAGATGCCTGGAGGCGGCAGTTAGGAGCCAGTCGTCTAGGTATGGAAACACCTGGAATCCTAGACTTCTCAAGTGAGCAGTCGCGACTGCCAAACATTTGGTAAACACCCTGGGGGCTGTGGTGAGACCAAAGGGCAGCGCTCGGAATTGAAAATGACTGTCTCCCAGGCTGAAGCGTAAGTGTCTCCTCGACGCCTGATCCATCAGAATGTGATAGTAGGCGTCTTTGAGGTCTATGGAGCACATCCAGACTCCTTTCTCCAACAGTGGGAGAATGGATTGTAAAGTGACCATCCGGAATTTGGACTTTTTTACAAATCGGTTGAGTTTGCTGAGATCCAAAATGGGTCTTAAGTCCCCGGTCTTTTTTGGCACCAAAAAGAATCTTGAGTAAGTCCCTGATCCGGCCTGGTCTGCGGGGACAGGTTGGATGACTCCTTTTTGAAGCAGCTTTGAAACTTCTTCGGCTGCATGATCCCGCTGACTGGGTGGTGGGTCCGGGATTCTTTGGACTGATGGGGGTGGTTGAAGAAAGAGGATGGAGTAACCTCCGGCAATGATTCGAAGCACCCATTGGTCCTGAGTAATGTTTTCCCAGGCCTTTAGGTGCTTCGAGAAACGACCCCCGACTGGCTCCGGAGCTGCACAGTCGGGCACTCCTTCAGGGATGCTGGAAGGAGGAGGAGCCACGAAAGGACTCGCGGTCTCCAGTGTTGCGGGGGCCTCCGCCGCCTCTGGGACGGTGTCTCCCTGAAAAATTTCCTCCTCTGCCTCTAGAAGGGGATCGCTCTGCTGCGCGAGTAAGGCTTCTGAGACTTACGGAACCACATCTTCCCTCCCCTCCTGGCCTTGGGATAAGGCCTGACAAGAGTGGAAAAACGGGCCCCTACGGCAGCCAAGGTCTTACCCTCCTGCTCGCAGCGAGTCAACGTGTCCTTTACCTTGGGACCAAACAAAGAGGACCCATCAAAGGCGTCGGCAAAGGAAGACTTAAAGGCCTCCGCAAAATGACACAGGCGTAACCAGGCTTGTCTCCGAAGAGCAACACCTGTTCCCGCCGCTCTACTCGCCCCTTCGGCCGCATAGGAAATGAGCCTCATGGACGAATTAGCTAAAGAGGATAGGGTAGCCAACTGAGAATTAACTGTCTGAGTTAATTGATCAGGTAAGTTACCCGAGAGGGCATCCGATAGCTCCTTGATCAGATCCCTCTGTAGTCTGGTGAAGTGTGCCAAGTAATTCAGAGACCTTAACGTAAAGGCCGCTGAAGTAAGGGTACGCTTGCCGTACCGATCCATGCTCCTAGACTCCTTATTAGGGGGATGGATGGACGTCGAAGCCTCTGCCACATCTTGTTGGGTGGCAGATGCCACCACCATAGCATCTACAGCCACACCCTTAGATAAGAACTCCTTGTCCGGGGGTGCTGAAAGAAACTTGTTAGGACGAGCTGGCACCGGTTCCACAGAATCCGGGTGTTCCCACGCCCTTCGAGAGATCAAATCCAGAAGCTCGTCGAAGGGCGGAGACACCCAGGAGGCGGAGGGCTGAGCCCCGAAGGCCTTGAGGAACACCGACTCCTCAGCGGAAGGGGGTTTGGATTGCCAATCGCCTCGGTGTTTAAGGATTTCTAAGATGTCAGCAAAGGAGACATCTTCCGATGACGACTTTGGGGACCCCTCCGCATCATCGAGGTCGGTATCTGACGTGAGGGACTCGTCAGGGGAGTCGACGTGCTTCCTCTTACACAGTCTCTTCCTGGGTGGTTCCTCCGAAGGAGAGTCGGAGGAACCTCCAGGAAGAAGGGAACCACCAATGGGGGTAACCTCAGGCCCAGGGGCTCCGCTGTCGCGAGACAGGGGGACTCCAGAAACGCCAGTCACCACATCTAAGGAAGGGGGTGGTGGTGGAAAAGTCGAAGTGGCCAAAGAGGATTTGGCTAAGGCACTTCTCATGGCATCGAAGGCAGGACCCCCAGAATCCTGGGAAGGTGCTATCCCCGAGGCCACAACAGCAACAGGAACCCCCGCAGCCGACGCACCAAGAGAGAGGCTCGGAACCGAAAGGGTCGGATCCGAAGCCTCCCCCCCCGGGGCTGACCGAGGAAGTTCGTGTACCGAACCCCGACCCAAGGGACGGAGTTGAAGTTAGAGTCGGAGCCGACTAGATAACTTCGACCGGATCCACCAACACCGACTCCAACGGCGCCGAGGCTGTCGGAGGAGGAATGGTAGTAGAAGGAAAGGGGATCGGCTCCAAAGCCAACTGGGCAGGAGTCTATATCAATTTAGCAAAGACCGGTGACTGAAAGAGCTTCTGCAGTACCCTGTCTACGTCCGAATCGGACATCCTTGAAGAACGGGAGGAGACCGATCGGGTCCGAGTCGACTTCTCCGCCGGCTCCGAAAGAGTAGGGGACCAGCTCCGAACAGGCTCGAGACGTATCGGCGCTGAGGGAGATCCCACTATTGCAATCTCCCTCGGAGCCGATGTGGACTTCGGCTCCGAAGAGGAAGTGTCTGAGCGGGCAATCCTCATCGGCTCCGAAGTCAGTGGAGCCGATGAAGGTGACCCACCTCTCGATGTCCGAGCTCTCGACTCCAAGGTCAGGGGAGTCGAGGCTGGAGGCATCGAGGCAGACCGTTCCGCCCTCGGCTCCGAAGTCCGTGGAGCCGACGGAGAAGCCTGCCTAGACTTTTTGGCTGTCGGTTCCGACGGGCTGGTCGGAGCCGACGATTTTTTCTTCTTTTTAGAAGGGGAAGAAGAAGAGGACAATGCTTCCTCAAACGAAGGGGCAATGAGCCCTTTTAAAATCAATTTGTTTTTCCTCTCTTGGAGGACTCGAGAGGAAAAAGCGTGGCAAACGCTACAAGACTCCTGTAGGTGTTTAGGGCCTAAACAATAGACACACAGGGAATGATCATCTGTGACTGACATTTTATAACTACACTTGACACATTTTTTGAAACCAGAGGGTCTATGTTCTTTAGCCATGGTTTCGACAATTAACAACACAGACTAGCAAGACAAAAACACTGACTAACAGCTAGGCTCTAACTCAAACGCCTAAGGTAGGGCTAGGCCCCTCTAACTTAAACGGAACCTTCCTACTCGACAAACAAACACAATTTACCACAAAAAACTATTCAAACACTAACGTACAACAACAATAGCTGTTAAAACAGCTTTTGGGTGAATTTCAGAAAAAAATCTGACAGAAAAGATTTCAAACTAGAGGTACTTAGCTCAGCCAAGTCCGAGACCACGTCTATGCTGGAAAGCGGCAAACGAGATCTGGGGAGGTAGTGGTGGTGCATCCTGGGATATGAGGTAACTCAGCCAATAAGAGACTGCGTTCTATAGTATAGCGCCGAGTCGGAGCCGAGGATCGGCTCCGAACCCATCTGTAGAGAATGTAGGCGAGATAGGATCACATTACATCTACCTTTAACAACAATATATCTCCTTAAAACATACAGAAAAGCTATCAGCAATATGTTTGCTAATGGTGGCCCTGGCTGCAACAATCTCTACCAATGGTTACTGAAACTATGCAAAGTCGATTTCTTAATCTGGCACTGTATCATGCCATCTTTCTGTCCATTTGGAAAGAAACCCTTGACTTCCCTCATCAAAAAAAAAAAATCCCTTTCCTGTACCTCAAACTAGCAGTCAGTTTTCATATTATCTGTTCTAGCAAAGCAACTCAAGGAAAACATCAATGAACAAGTGAACCTCAGGCTGGCTAAACAAACCCAATGTCCTCACCCCATACCAATACAATCCATTTCATGGAAGAAGCAAGGAAAGTGCACTTCTTGCCTCAAAGATTCCCCCTTCATTCCTTGATGGACAATGGCTTACTTTCAGTTCACAGACCTTACAAAAGCTTTTGTCCTAGTCAGTCACAATCTTCTCAATAACTCCCACACCTTCTGTAGTTCTGGCCCTGCTACCACACTATGATTCAGAAGTTAACAGTTTTCAAAGTCAAGCCTGGATCCAACCTTTCCATAATCCCTACCATTCACTTGAACGATGACGAGCCCCTGAAGCGTACACAGATTGTATCATGTCTAGCTGAAGGAGTGTAATACAGCCAGCATCACAGGTATTCTGTAATCATACAAGATCTAGTTATAAGACAGAAAAATTGTAGGCTTACAAAGGTAAGACTGAGCTACGATTAGGGAATAATATTAAATGTACCAAATTCCCAGGAGGAGAGTCACTCTACACAGTAATTTATGTATTTGTTAACAAGGAGAAAGAAGGTTTGAGAAGCTGGAAGTCTTCACAACGAATGGCATTACAAATGTACATCCATGACTGCCTACAGTGATGTTGCAGTAAAGGCAGAAATTCATTTTTGTTTAATAATCTAGAATAGAAGTGTTTAAAAAAGGGGTAATGAATAGGTCTAAAGGACTCCCCGACTATCTGGAAAGGTTGGGAGTTATAGACAAATCTGAAATATGTGCTGCTATGATCTTCTTGGCTAATGAACAGGTATGATGCAGAAATACATCTAAAGCCTGCGGAGTACTGGCTATCATATTTACAAGTACAAATATTATCAGGGAAACTGATCTGTAATCATTTGTAATTACATGGTAGTAACTACTGACCTATGGGTTAAACTGCACGTAGGCATACTGTGCCAGACTAAAGCAATTAATATAAGAGATTTGTCACATCAGAGACTCAAATGAAGTAGTAGTGACAACAGCAGAACCTTGGTTAAAGACTGAAGACAGCACTTGGTATGAAATCAAGGGCCTCTAAGATGGTAACCTGGTCGCATGCAGAGGCAAAGGCACTGTGAAAGGAAGGGTCGACTATTGCCAGCTGAAGACTTTTAACTTGTAGATGGTGACTCCTTATAAGGTAAAATGAATCTATCCTCAGAAAAGGCCAAACTGGAAGAAGGTAAGCTGTAAAGTGCCATTAGTACTGGCAAGAAATAACCTTGAGAGCTATCAAGACTGCCCTGAATAAATATGTAGATGGTATGCTTGGAATTTAGTACGAGGTTGCATCTGACATACGACAGCTCTGAAAAGCTGTTCAGAAGATGAAGCACTTAAGTGCTTTAAAACCCAAAGGGAAGAATTACAAGTTAGGTTCTGGGAAGATATAAAAACTGCTTGAGTAAAAGAATAAGATGGTGATATGTAAGCCAGTTAGAGGAAAAAGGTGCAGTGAATGTTTAATGTCTCTAAAATGTTGTCAGCAGAAAACATGCCAAGATGGGTTCATAGGTTTAGAAGGAGACAGCTGCAAGGGAGTTACGCAGCTTCATTATGACGGATAGGTCAGGGCATTGAACAGATACTGTCATAAATATATATTCACCATTCTTGTCAATATGCTTTTGTTGAAGAACTATGTCATTTAACCACTAACGAAGAGTCCCAGGGCATAGGGAGAAACAGAAAAATATTTTCTTGGAGGAAGTGTTAATGACATACCTTTCTAGGTTATCCTGCAAGTACAGGAAAGAGTAGCTTATGTGCCAGACTGCACAAGAATACATCATGGGAATGAGAATACCTTCCGTAAGAAGAAATTTACAAAGTTAATTCAAAACATCATACACAGAATGTTAAGCTGATGGTACTGTCTGCTTGGACAAGAACTTGACTGCTATGCTACTGTGAGAAAGGGGGATGAATTACTGAAGGGAAGAAGATCGATAATGTCCACTTTAATGACAAAAGCTACTTTCAAGCTGGCACTTAAGATACAGAAGATGTCAGCACAGATTATGATTGTGAAGAACACAATGTAAGGAAAAGGCAACACAACTATGTTGTCATAAACATTGGTGAAGATGGGCAGTTTTGTCCATGGAGAATAACTAATCTTGATTCACCGGCCTGATCATGATCATGGTAATACACATTACGAGGAGTACACCACAAGTACACTTTATGCTAGGATCCTCTGAAGAGCAGGTCAGAAATGGAGACTAGAGAAGCCGATTTGCATAAACACTATATATATCTACAGCATAATATACATAGCCACCTGGTGGCTTGAACATCGACTCTAGATGTTAGTCACTGTTGATCTGGATGGATTAAAGCTTTAATTTCAAAAGCTGTGAGACTTGAATGTCACATAGAATGTGGGAATTAACAGGTTTTCAAGTAAGATAAGCAGATGCAAAGTTCATGGAGGTAATAAAATCAGAAATCAGAAAGGATATTCTTGTAACATAGAAGTCAAGTCCTGAAGGATGCATCATTTAAGGGTGAGAAAAAAAAACATTTCTAGGAAGTTGTGAGGAATGTGCCTAGAAGTAAATTGCTTGGTGCCTGAGTTAATGGAACATATCTGAAATTTCCAAAGTCATAGTGAACCACTTTGATAAGGTGGTTGGGGCATCTAATACTCTAGTTTATCCTTGTGGAGGGAATGAATTGATACTAATACATTAGCATAAAGCTAAATGCAGAACTCCATGCAACTATAAAAACAGTTCAAAAATTGCAAAGGTAGCCTGCATCAGTTTATAAATGCAACTACATCTTTCATATGGCAAAAGAAATTTGGGGAAGGGTCCTTATTTACACAACACTATGGGTAAAAGTGGAGGGGCCAAGTATCCTGGGAAAACAGATGCTGGGATGTCAAAATTCTGCTGGCCTAACTCTTGAAGGTGATGAATTCAATCCCCATTGCAGACCCAATGTGTTTCAGCTTTTGAGTTATCTGACTTTTAATATGGTACGTCTACTGAAAACGAAGCTAAATTGTGAGACCCTGAGAATTTTTTTTCCCTAATTAATATTTGTTAACTAAATATTCATGCTATTAGATGTGCTCATCCATGGACCTTTTTCAGTCATGACCCTGGCTATTTGCCAAATACAAATTATTCACATACACATTCAAATTCCACAATAATCTTGACTAAATTATGGTTCTACGCACAGGTAAATATAGTAAACAGGTTCCAAATACTGACAAACTGCAAAATAAATAGCATTTAAGTGAATGTCTAAAACAGAAAAATGGTAAAATAATAAACTCATCACATTCCTTATAGACATCTTGTACTAATAGTAGGACACCTTTCTACAAAAATTATAAAACATGTATATTCAGGCTAGTTGTCATTTTTACTCAGTAAACTATAGAACAAGGAACCTAAAAATCAATAGAAACTGCATGAGGTGGAAGGAAGTTATATGATCTAATCCCGGGTTGTAAAACATTTAAATTTAAGTAGCTCAAGTTTTTGTTTCTTCTGGATACACTGTAGTTTTATAGTTCGAACATCTTTTGGGAAATTGTTCCAGCAAGTTGGTGCAATTCTGATAAAATCTTTTTTTCTGAAGTAGCAAATCAAAAAAGGTTTCTAGATTAATATTCCATTTTGGTCCTGTAAAGAAAATGTGGAAGTGCTTGATTTGTAGCTGTTCTTTAGAGGTGGACAATAGGAGTCACTGCAAAATGTCAAGAAGTTTAGTAGAAACTGGTAACCTGGCTGAAAAGGTTCTATGATTGGTAAAAAAAAAGTCAAGCCTTTGGGAGAAGCACCTTAAGATGTATGGTGTATCCATCCTCTTTGGTAAGCACATAGGATATTTTATATTACACTTTAAGCTGTGTTTGTGCAGTATTTCTTTGACTTTCTGTATGAACTTGGAAAGAGATGGAATAATCCAATAAATGCCTAGATATCTTTGCTATATGGTTGTGGAAAGTTGAGTCCTGAATACATCGACAATGTATACAATGTGCAGAAGTCTGCAGGGATTCCATAAACCACTATGGTATGCCTTTGTGTAGTAACAGTAAGTTTGTTTTTGCTAAGCCATTTCCTTACTCAACCAGTCAGATTAGAGATGAATGTTAAGATTTGGGAGGATGTGTGAGCTTGAGAGATTAGTATATCATCTACATTTATCAAACAAATTGTGGAATTTCCCAAGTTAAGTCATAAACAGAGAGAATAGCAAAACAGCTAACATTGAAACTTGGGTCACACTTTTGTTGAACAGATTACTAATTCATTAAGCACAGTTAAACATTATAAAGGTTATATTCGTGATGCAGTCAGTGAAAGATAAGAGGACATTAGCAGAGAAGCCGTAATAATAAAACTCTATGTACTCACCATAACGTTCCATCTGTGTTGTTCATTTTCATTCTTCCTTAACAGATGAGTTCAGATCCAAGACTCTGATCTGACTCAGCCACTTCTTCCATATCACAGGAACCTAGAACTCTCAAGCTCCTCTCTTTACCCGTAATGCCCCATCAACCTACCACATCTCAGAATGCTCCCTCTAGATGTAAAAGGAAAACCAATTAACAGAAAGAGGCGGTCACAGAACAGAAAAAAGGGAAGCTGGAGCTCAAAGGTTCAGGAACAGAGGTTCCTATACAACTCCTAGATTTCTCAGATAGTATACAAATGGAGGGGGTGGGTGGGTGGAGAGTTGAGGAAGAATGAAAATGGACAACACAGATGTTATGGCGAGTGCATACCTTTTTCATCTGATGTAATTTTCATTCATTCTTCAACTGATGGAACAGAGTCCCCAGCTACTACAACCCCGGGGGGGGGAGGGGCTTAAGGAAAGATATTCTGGAGCACTACTGAGGCAGGTGCTGCTTTATTCCTAGAAACCAAATCCAGCTTGTAATGAGCCCAAGATGCAGCTGCACAAATATAATCTAAGGATGCTCGGACCAAAAACCTGAAGAAAACCACCATACATCTCATAGAATGGGCCCTAGGAGGTTTTGGTAGAAATAAACCCAATTTAACATAGATAAAGGTGATACAATTAATCAGCAAACCATTTAGCTAAAGTGACTTCAGAAACTAGAATGCCTAGTTTGGTAGGAGAAAAGGAAACAAATAACTAGCTAGATTTCCTAAAGTATTTGGTTCTATGAAGGTAAAGGCAAGGTTGTCTATGCATATCCAATAAATGCAAAATGCATTCTCCTTTGTTAGAAAAATTTGGAAAGAAAACTGAGAGATTAATGACCTGGTTAATATTTGACTCAAGCTAACTGAGGTAAAACAATATGGATTACAGCGTAATGACACCCTGTCCTTGTGAAAAATCAGATAAGGGGATTTAGAAGACAGAGCCTGGAGCTCAGATACAATTCTAGTCAATATAATAGCCACCAGAAAAAATTGTTTTCCAAGACAGAAATATTAGGTCAGCTTTGGCTGAAGGTTAAAAAGGAAACTGAGTTAAGGCCTGAAACATTATATTTAGATCCCAAGGGGGGACAAAGAACTTTTAATGGGGTCTAAGCAAAAAAGCTCCCTTGAGAAAGACCTTGCATAATTTAGAAGAAGCTAAGGTAGGGTTATTTTCTCCCAGGTGGAAATTAAAAATGGCAGCCAACTGAACATTAACAGTTCAGAAACTAGCTCCTTCATTGAAGACTGAAGCTAACAATTCAAGGATTGCTGGGACAAGTGCTGAAAAGGTCCAAATCTTTGCTAAGGTCCTAAAACATAAATCTTTTCCATTTACTCTTGTATATCTTTCTAGCAGAAGCCTTATGGAAAGATAACAAAAATGACGGACTGGGGAGGAAAGCAATCAGTGCAACTGGAGAGACCATGCAGTCAACTTAAGGCCTGATATGTCCAGATGAGTGATGCCTATCGGATGAGACAAGCGGTCTGGAGTTGGATCCAGAATCCAGGGTAGATGCTGAAGATGAGGCCATAGGAAAGGAAGCCAAGTATGATGAGAAGGGTGCAATGAGAACAATTGTGCTCTTCAAACTGGTTTCTGAAGAAACTTGGGAATTAGTGGCAAGCATAAAGGAGACTGGAGGACCCATTGTGAATGACAGCATCTCTCGGTAACTCCCCCAAAGGAGGTATCAGGGCAAAGTACCTGCTGCACTTGTTAAGGGAAGAGGTGAAAAGATCGCAGCAATGGCTGGCCCCACTGATGGAAAATTCTCTCCACCACATTGATGTTGACAGATCATTCGTTAGGCATCAGAATGGACCAGCTTAATTTGTCTGCAACCATGTTGGACTTCCCTGGAATGTGCATTGCTGTTAGAAAGTTATTGGAAGAGATTGCCCACTGCCACACTTGCATCCCCCCGTTTGTTGATGTACCAGACTACCAACAAGTTTGTCTGTCTGTATTGCAATTCTCCTGGATAGGAGACTGTCTTGAAAGGCCTGCAATGCTAGGAGGACAACTGTCATCTTCAGGACACTGATATACATGTTGGCGACCATGCATCTTGGACCGTCCTTCCCAAGCAGTGGCCCCCAACCAAGCTGGCAGTCTGTGGTCACCATGGCCTTGGGGAGGGGAAGAACAAAGTGATGGCCTTTGTGGAGCTAGTTTGAATGAATCCACCACAGAAGATATTTTTTGCATGCTTGAGTGATCTTGACTGGCACAGACAATGGATATTGTAGAATGGACCACTGAGTTGAGAGGGACACTGAAAAAGCCTCATACGGAATCTGGCCAATGGAACAAGGGTGATAACCGCTGCCATGGAACCCAAAGCCTGAATTATTAGTTAGGCTGGAAGGGATGAAGTCTGCATCACTTTCTTGACTTGGGCCTGCAGAGTGTTTATTCGAGTGGAGGGAAGAGTGTCCAAATGACCACATATGAATTCCAGACTCTGTGTTGGGGTGAGTTGAGATTTGGTGTAAATGACTGTCATTCCTAGATAACAGCAAAACTGCAGTAAGTATTCCCTTGCTTGTATCAGTTGACACCTGTTTGAAGCAGTAAGGAGCCAGTTGTCTAGATATGGAAACACCCAGAATCCTAGCAGTCTCAAGTGAGCTGCTACAACTGTCATGCATTTGGTGACCACCCTTGGGACAGTAGTGAAACCAAAGGGCAGTGCTCTGAACTGATAATGACTGGCTCCCATTTGGAAGCACACACATCTCCTGGAATGCCTGTTCATTTTGATGTGATAGTAGGCATCCTGAAGATCTATTGAGCACATCCAATAGTCCTTCTGCAGAAGGCGCAAAATGGACTAAACCATGACTATCTAAAACTTTGTATACTGCACAAACTGGTTAAATATGCTGAGATCCAGAACTGGTCTCAAGTCTCCTGCCTTTTTTGGCACTAAGAAGAATCTTGAGTAAGTTCCAGACTCCCTCTGGTCTGGGGGACCTCTTGGATGACTCTTTTTCTAGCAGCTTTTTTATTTCTAGAGATGTTCCTTTCTTCTGACTGGGTGGAACATCAGGGATTTTCTTCAGAACTGTTGGACGGGGTAGGGAAAATGGTATGGTATAATGTTTGGATATAATCTTCTGCACCCATGAATATTTTGTGAGAGTTAGCCAGGCTCTCTGGTGCATGGATAAATGGCCCCCAACTGCCCCCAGAGAGGGACAGTTGGGCCTCCTTTCAGGAGCGTTGATAGGGCCTATCTGAGAAAGAACCTTTAGACCCTTGGTTCTGCAGACCATCTCTGCAGCGAGGGTGGTGTCTTCCATTCAAGTTCCCCCCTCTGCCCTGGGGGACACTATCTCCATGCGACTCCTGGTGAGGACCCTGGAACTTTTTAAACCACATCTTTCTGCCACCTCATTGTTTCCTAGAGAAGGGTATTTGATGGGTAGAAAAACATACACCCACTGTAGACAGGGTCTTTCCCTCTTATACCTGGAGAGTTTGTCTTTAACCTTGGGGCCAAAATGAGAAATCCATCAAAGGGTGCACTGACGAAAGAAGACTTAAATGGTTTCACAAAGTCACATAAACACATCCAGGCATGTCTCCAAATGGCTATGCCTGAACTTGCTGCCCATGAGTTGCCTTCTGCAGCAATGGATGAATTGATCATGGATGAATTTGAGATAGACTGGAGGGTGGCAAGCTCCGCGGAGATTCTGTTCCCATCCTCTGAGAATATTTACCCAGAAAGAGATCTGGTAAGCTCCTTGATCAAATCCCTTTGAAGTCTTGTAAAATGGGCCAAGTAATTCAGCATCCCAAGAACAAAGGTCATTGAAGCATAAACACACTTCCCAAATCTGTCCAGCACCCTAGACTCCATATTAGGGGGCTGGATAGAGGAACTCTGTCCTGCTAGTTCCCTTCCTGTAGCTGCAGCAACAACCATGGCATCAACAGGGACCCCCTTACTCCAATGTGCACTGTCTTTACGAGGGGCAAGAAGCTTATGCAGTCTCTTAGATACTAGTTCAACAGTGTCTGGCTTCTTTCACTCCCGACGAAAGACAAAGTCAACCAGCTCACTGGCCGGGGGGGGTCACCCAAGATGTAGATCGGCCAGAACTGAATGCTCTGGAAACACAGACTCCTGTTGGGAGGGGTTATCAGAAGAACAACCACATTTTTGTTTCAATAGCTTCAGGATGTCTCAGCATGAGATGTCGTCAGATGGTGATCTGGAGGATCCCACCCCTCATCAAAGTTAGTGTCCCCTGTGTGACAGATTGCTGCGGGGAATCTAAATGCCTCCTTTTGCACATTCTCTTGTGAGGGACTTCTTCAGTGGGGTGTTCTAGGTAAGTATCAGAAGAGATAATGCCCTGATGGGCTTGCTTGAGGCTTGCTCGGGCTGGCTGTCCCAGTGGAAGAGGTGATCAAGGCTCAGGAAACAGAAGAGCATAAGGTAGGGTTGTCTGATATGGCTGGGCAGGGATGCCTGTTCTCTAAGCATAGAGAAAACCCTCTCCACTACCTTGAAAGCGGAACACCTAGGACACAACAGAAGTTGACAGATCCAAAACTGTCATCTCTCAGACATTCGGCTCCTGCAACCTGTCAGCACTTCACCCAAGGAGGGAGTCAAACCTCACCTATCCAGCGCCAAAGCTCCAAGGGGGAAGAGACAACTCCAAAAGCTTCAGAGTCAACTCCAACCCCACAGATCTGGACTGATTGTTTACCTCACAGAGTAATTCGGCTCCAAGATGGTCAGTTCTGTTCTGCTCAGGAGAACTGTGATGATATGAGCAAGTGCCAGCATAGCCAGCTGGAGTTTTGTAAAGAATGATATGTCCTTTGAATATGAAACTGATTTATACAAGATGCTTGTGTTACAAATGTAGTACAACTGTACATCATTTATATATCAAATTGATTTGTACAGATGTTTGTGCTGAAAATGTATTTGTTAGGTTTGCTTGTGTTAAAATGTATCAACACTGCACCCTGCTGAAATGAAAAGAAATGTACATATATTATTGCAACTGAATTAAATGTATATGCTTTAACAGAGGACACTGGGACAGCAAAGGTTAACTTTAACAGATTATTTACATTTCCCTTATTTTTCTTAAACGATTAAAACAGCACCCCACAGTGCTGAATAGGACCAGAGAGGACAGGTGTGAGAAAGAGGCTTTGTTCATTAACTCAGTGAAAAGAGGGGAGGGCCTAGGCACTGCCGTAAACATTTGGATGTGTACTGTGGCCATCTATGCTGAATTCCTGTCTCAGCTTCAAAGGGGAATACTGTGAGAACCTAGGGTCAGGCGACCAGATGAGGTAATTCTGCCAGCCCTCTTGGAAATTATATTTTAGATATTATAAAGAGAAATCTCAGAATATTGAGCATTCTGTATTGGGAAGCATGACTACAAAGACCCTCACCCCCAGCATCTTGCCTTGTGGTAGTAAGTAACTTAACTATGGAACAGTATTTTTTTCAGATTCAGCAAGGAATATTGTGAAGCTTAGTTTTGAGAGTGTTTTTCTTTATTTGTATAAGCCTGTCCATCACTGTTAATTTCAATATTTTCTGTGATTTGAACTCTGTGGTTTACCGTAAATATATATTCAGTATTTTCATGCTTTTTATTATTTATTATTAATTATATTTAAACTTTTATTGTGGCTGGTCCTTGTAGAAAGTATTTAACCTCTGAGAGTGCTTATGTTTATTTGGTGACACTGTGGGTCACTCCAGAAGGCCTAGCCATCTTGGTGAACTACCATTTGTAGTAATATTAATATTACACAGTATAACTGGACACCCTTTGTTAAGGGCCTTAGAGTAGCTGATTGTGAAGTATCTGGTGGCAGTGATAACTACCTTATACTCTGGCAGAAATCTGTGCCATCCTTTCCCAGTTTGGTGTAGGTGTGTGTGTGTGTGTGTGTGTGTGTGTGTGTGTGTGTGTGTGTGTGTGTATGTGTATGTGTGTGTAAATCAAATCTCTCAGTGTGTGTGTGTCAGCTACTTGGGGTAGGGACACAAAGCACTGGGTTTACAGAGAGGGTGCTTATGGACTTGGCTTAGGCACTTGGCTGACGACCTAACCCTACTACAGCTGTACCAGTGGGGAGTCTTATTGGAGACCTGGAGGGGACAGATATAAAGACATCCAGACCCCGGGCAGAGTGTGTTCCCTGTGTGTCCTTAAGGGAAACTGGACTTGATGCAGAAACATCTGCATCTGGAAATACTGAGTGTATCCATTTGTATTCCAAGTGCATGTCCCTTTCCAGTGTCAGTGGTGAAGATTCAGGCTCCTTGATTACTGGGCCAGAAAAGAAGGTCAGCACCAAACTCCTGTGACATAGGCAATCCTAATTTGATTTTATTTCAAAGATGAACAGCAAAAAACATAACTGTACACCAACATGGTTGTACCGGTTTCGGCAAACCTTCCTCAGCAACCAAACATGATGTAACAAGTGAAAACAAAACTTAACATGCTATCTTCTTATAGATAAATTCATATCGAATGCATGGAGTGCCCTCTAGTGCATATATTCGTAATGCACAAATTATTAAGCACATTAAAGCAAAAATTCTAATAAAATAAATAATGAAATATCCTGACAGATATATTAACATGTGGAAAAAACCCCAATATAAAACTGAACATTTTGGGTGTATGCTTCAAAAATGATAGTTCAAACCCGGAGGAAAAAGAGCCCCTAATTTAATAATCCACATTTTTTCTTTATAAGTAAGCATCTCATGTAAAACATGGGAATGTTTATGCCTATCCTTAATATGATCAATGACCAAAAAACAAAAAATGCCCGTGGGGTGTTTAGAGATGTGTTTATATAGAGAACTAGACCCCTTTTTGTTCTTAATGTCACTAAGATGTTCTCCTATCCTAACCTTAAAAGGACGGGAAGTTTGTCCGACATAAAATGCTCTATAATTGCACTGGGCCAAATAAATCACCTAAGGAGTACTGCAATTAGCAAAGCATAACACATCATAAACTTGTGGACAATTGTGTGTAGAGAAAGTCTGACATATGAGAACCCTAGGGCAATAGGTACAATGACCACATGGATAGCATCCAAATATAGGACCTCCAAATAAATTGGTTTGAGTAGCTGAACAAGTATCCTTATTGTGAACCCTCTTGTAGTGACTAAAAAGAGAACCCAAAGACCGCCCTTTCCGAAATGAATAGTAACACCGATCCCCTATATATTTATTCAAAATTTCGATTGATTTCAACAAATACCAATGCTTATGAATAATATTCATAAATCCTACAGTATTTCTCCCATACGTTGTTACCAATCTCAGCAAATTTGACTTAACAGAATCCCGAACACGATAGGATAACAAATCAGTTCTGTCCTGCTGATTCGCAAAACAGTTGGCCCGTGTGATGTCACCCCCTAAATAGCCCCTACTCTTAAACCTGGAAATAAGATCCCTTTTGTGATGGTCGTATGTGGAAGAACTGGAACAGATTCTTTTGACATGAAGGAATTGAGACTTGGGGATGTTCTTGATGACATGCTGGGGGTGGAAACAGGTGGCATGTAATAAGGTATTGAATTGAGGAAATTTTCTAAATATCTCACTCTCAAGAGTGTTGGTATCAGTTCTTTTTACCAAAACATCCAAAAATGTAATATCAGATCTAGAAAAAGTCAGCTTAAATTCAATACCCCATATATTGCCATTTAAATATTCTAAGAATTCTAAAAGGAATTCCTCATTAGCTCTCCACACCATCCAGCAGTCATCAAGATACCTCCTCCATATGCCCATTTCACTGATATAAATGTTATGACTATTGTCATATATCACCTGATCTTCCACATAAGCCATAAATAAATCTACATAAATGGGGGCAAATGAAGACCCCATGGCGGTGCCCTGAATCTGCCAAAAGCACCTGTCCTTAAAAAAGAACACATTATGAATCAGGACTTGTTCAGCCATACAAATCAAAAGGGTGTTAAAACCAGGCTTATAAATATTGGCCTTATCCAACCAGTATTGCAGGGCCAAAAGTCCTGCCCAATGCGGAATACTAGTATATAAGGAGGTGACATCCAAGGTACACAAGAGCCAATTAGATTCCAATTGGATCTCAGAAATAATGGAAAGGAACTGAGTGGTATCCTGAATTCTGGAATGTATGTAAACCAAAAGTGGTTTTAAATACAATATTAGAAATTCAGACACAGGTTCTGTTAAAGAACCTCTACCTGAAACTATCGGTCTACCCGGCGGTCCGTGATTACTGGCCCAGCATAGGGATGACACATGTTGATGGCCATCACATACTGGTAGCAGTGGTGGGCATCACATACTGGTTGGCAATGGTGAGACCATCACATGCTCACACACTGGTGAGCAGTGGTGTGAATACTGAAATTCTGTAGCCTGTAAGCAGTGCCAATAAAGAAAGATGTACTCTCAGCAGCCACACAGCAGATATTCAGAGTTTCATATCAGAATAGTTTTATTTGCTTTTTGTTAACTTAGTTAATCAAGGAGAGCAGGCAAGGGTGTCAGCAGAGGATTATGGCAAGCTGACAAGGAACCAGTTGTCTGAGATGGGCCAAGCCAAAGGACTGTGACATGCCAACCTGACTAAAGGAGAAATTATTTAAGCCTTAATCACAGCTGCATCACAGACCAGCAACCAAGAAGACAACCAGACTGGCATTGGGAATGTATAGCTCTCAGAAGCAAGACAGTTCAACTTTTCCTCACAGGACTTAAAAAAATCCATCTGGAGTTAAAGGCACTTGAGCTGGAGTCCAAATGTTTGGAATTTGGATCAGCAGAGAGACTGCAGCATTTGAAGGTCAAAGTAAAATCAGCAGAGAGACTGCAACATTTGGAAGCTAAAGAAAATGAGAGGCAGACAACACGAAAAGGAAATGCTGACTCTTCATCAGGGTCATTGAGGTAAAGGGGAGAGAAGTAACCATACCACAAAAGGAATGAAGGTCAGTAAACTTCTTCCTCAGTACTAAAAAGGTGCTAATTTTGATAGTTTTATTCATATATTTGAAAGAACATGCAAACAGTGTAATGTTGACTGAGGGTTCTGGATAAAGCTCCTCACCCCGTTACGCCATAGTAAAGTTGTAACTGTTGTTTGTAAATTGTCTGATACTGATTGTTTAGATTATGAAAAAGTGAAGTACTGTTTATTACAATGTTTTAAGTTAGCACCTGAAGCTTACAGAAAAAAGTTTTATGAGCATAGACACAAGGCAGATGAAAGTATGTGTGATTACATTGCTGAACTAAGCACTTATTTTCATAGGTGAGTGGGTGGGTGTCAGGTAACCACTTTTCAAGGGCTGGCAGACCTTTTGGTGAGGGAACAAGCCCTTAGCTCTTTGCCTGAGGATATGAGAATCTGGTTGGCACACAGGGAATGCAACTTTGCAGATAAGTTTGGGGGAAAAAAGGGGATCTATACCTAGCAAGCATGGCATCACTGCACAGGAAAGGGACGACCAGTGTTGAACATGGATGTGAGAGTAATGAACAGGTTAAAAATGGATTTCAGTGGATTTTATTCTGAAAATGTAAAATAAATATTAAGTAAACGAGCAGAGAAGCAGCAGCAGACTGAAGGCTTCTGGAAGAAATAACAAAATAGTCCCGTAACAAAACTTCCAGACACCACCACAGCAAATACGATGCTATACGATAGTATGTTAAGACACCAGCACGGCAAATATGATATTTAGTATCACCTTCAATGCCAAGCTTAATAGCAATGTAGCCAGACAGCAGCATGTCAAATAAGATATTTAGTATCACATACAACGCCAAGCTTAGTAGCAGTATAGCCAAGTACCACCATGACAATACGATACCTTTAAAAGCTTTATTTCACCATAAAAATTGAACAGAAGCTTCTTGTAAGTGCTTTCGGGTTACAAACAACCCTTCATCAGACAAACAGTTATCCCTCAAAGTAACATTTAAATATCCAAAGTTGGCGCCAAAAAAAACGTCTTAAAGAGATATTAACAGTAAAAATGTCAGTACTAAGAAAAGCTTGCATAAATCATCTCATGTTTAAAAACATTAAATATTCATAAGTATTAAAAACAATATATAAATCAACTAATTAAACATAGATAAATCTAAAAACTAATATAGATAGAGGCATTCATAAATAAATTCATGACGTAGCAGAATATGCATTAGTTATTAAATTATGCCTGATTATAGTATATATGTTTATATATTAAACACGGTCATTATTCATTTTTAGCATTTAATAAATACCTATATAAATATCAAAATCAAATATATTGTCTAAAGTAATGAAATCAAAACTATATATATATATATACTGTAAAAATCATATCACAGAAAATCAATAATTTCATATTATATTGTAAAAAATATATATGTAGAGTATATATGCATAATGTTAAATGAAAACATATTGCTAAACATTAAAATACTATAAAAATGTATATAAATACAATGTCATGGTTTATGTTTCAATGGCCTATTGCTTAGGAATGGCTTTATTGTTGTCCTATCATTTAGACCTTTCTCTCTCTATACATATATATATATATAGTTTTGATTTCATTACTTTAGACAATATATTTGATTTTGATATTTATATAGGTATTTATTAAATGCTAAAAATGGTGAAATAAAGCTTTTAAAGATATGGTATTGTCATGGTGGTACTTGGCTATACTGCTACTAAGCTTGGAGTTGTATGTGATACTAAATATCATATTTGCCGTGCTGGTGTCTGGCTACATTGCTATTAAGCTTGGCATTGAAGGTGATACTAAATATCATATTTGCCGTGCTGGTGTCTTAACATACTATCGTATAGCATCGTATTTGCTGTGGTGGTGTCTGGAAGTTTTGTCACGGTAAAATAAATATTCTGCATTTCAGTTGGTAGAGTGCACTTGGCAAAAACATATAGCTTGGCATTCATTGTTATTAGGAGTCAGAAGTAAAATATTTTATCTTTTATAAACTATGCAGTTTGTGAAATTATCTACAAGCAGGCAAGATGAACTCTTGTATGCAGCTGTGTCTCGTCAACAGGAAGTGCAAGATAAGAGCAAGGCCGAGGAGTTATCCTTCAGGAACAGAATATTTGAAATATGGAAAACAAACAGTCAGCGGACCAGTATCAAAAGAAAGACTTATTATTCTGGCAAATTCTCTAAACTGCTGATGCAGGCAGGAAAGACACTATAAAGATTAGGACTTTTTCTTTTGTATGGGGGACTTTGATTTTCCTATCCTTACAGATCTGATGCTGTAAGCTGAAGTGCAGCTTTGTTATTTGTGTGTATCTTTCATAGTTAAACTAGATGTCTACTTCATATGCAGAGTAAAGAATGACGTAACAGCTGAACTGACTCCTTGTTTTCATGGAGTAAAGGTACAGACTAACTGAATAGTGTAGTGCAACTTTTAATTTTTAAAGTGGCGAGACCAGACCAGTCAAAACAACCAGGGAGGTGACCTACAAAGGTAACAGATAAAAATAACTTGAGGGTAAGAATGGGAGCAGAAAAGAAAAATTGAAAAAACAAAATACTCCCAATGTACACAGGACTTAGCTTTAATAAAAAATAAAAGAAAAAGTAAGCGCTTTCGCAGATATACACTGTCGCTTCATCAGACTAAAACTTTAAAATGCATCAAATGTTTAAATAGGAATGAATAGAACCAATTTGTTCCAATTATTTAATCAATCAAGTAATAAAATTAGTAGATGCAATTCAAGTAAAACACATACTTAATTTTAGAATATATACAACTTACAAAAATATATATGCAACTTGCAAAAATATATATAAAAAACACATATATATGTAGATAGATGCTTCTATCTATAACTAATGTTTAAGCCTTTTTAGTTTCAAAAAGGGTTTCACAGAAAAAGCACCATTTAGTCCTGGAAAATTTTCAGCATCCAACAATAAAATCCATTTCTGTTCCAATGCTTCAACTTTTGTTTCTATGTCGCCCCCTCGTGGGCTAACAAAGAAAGGGCAGACCCGAGAGAATGAACAGCATGGAAAGGAACACACCCACAACGAAGAGATGCCGTTTCTGAATGAAGGTTTGGTTTTTAACCTATCTTCTTTTGTTTTAACTAATGAACAAATTCAGCTCTTAAATAAAGGCTTGTCCTTTATTCCAGCCAGGAGGGCGGAACATGCTGAATTACTAAAAGACTTGCGTTTGTTGGGAAGAAATCTGTCCTTAAAATGTATTTTTAATAATGACAACCATATTGACAATGTTTCTTCTTTTAAAAGACCTAGCACATTTATGCCCATTATTGATCCAACAGTACAAACATTTATTGATGTATGTGAAAATGAATTTAGGTCTTTGTTTGATAAGGGCACTAGACTTGGTTTTTGTAATATGTCTCAAAGTGACTATAATGCTTTAAATGCACTAAAAGAACTACATTCCATTAATATTAAACCTGCAGACAAAGGCAATGGTATTGTTATCTTGGATAGAGAGGTTTCTATCAATCAAATGAAGCTATTGTTGCAAGACACTAGCACTTACAGTTGCATATCTAAACATATTGTTAATGGGATTATGGAGAAAGTTTCTTTTCTTGTATTTGACCTTTTAATGACAGGTTTAATAGATGAGAGCTTATTTAAATATTTCAATACACCACATCCTGTCATTCCTAAAATATATGGACTACCTAAAATACACAAGAACAGGGTTCCCCCACCTATGGGACCCACTGTCTCTGGTGGTGGTTGGTGTACTGAAGCTCTATCGATTTATGTTGAAAACAGGTTACATCCTTTTCTAGAAGAATGCCATATTATTTTAAGAGATACTAAAAGTTTTTTAGAACGACTTTATAACAGGATTCAGACAATGGATAGTGACTATATGTTTGTGACCTTGGATATAGAGTCACTTTTTACGTCCATTCCTAATGACTGGGGCATTGAGATGGTTAGAGTATCCTTTGATATTTAAAC
>NC_056735.1:1193181385-1193196722 GCF_019279795.1 Protopterus annectens | reverse complement strand
GCCTACCCCTGTTGGAAAAGGGGCTAGTAATTTAATGCTTTCCCAGTCTATGTCTGGGTATTTTCCCCCATTTCACCCAATTTTTTTTTTATAATGTTTGGTTTGGAGGGGACTTTTGGGGAATTATATTTCATGTATTCCAGCATAGGCCAGGTGCAGTTCCTGGTGTTGGGACAGTAGTCTGTAGCAGGCTATAAACTGGGGGGCAGTTTTAGCCACTGTTACTTGACAATGGCTAGTCCGTGCTTTTTGTTGTGGTACCAACATGGGGGTGTGGTTATCCTTGACAATTCTTGCTAGTCACCCTCCTTTTGTAGCTTGTTCCATGTTTTGAGGCTGTACAGCACAGTATGAGGTGTAACCTGGTAGTGTTAGGGTGCTGTTGTGAGCCTTGACTCAGTTTTCTGTTACAGCACAGATATCAACATTCTCCATACTGGGTGAGTTTAGACTGCATGCATCTTGCTGTTTCGACTTATCCCTTATCTTATTCTTATCCCTTCTGATACCTATGGAGATAGGTTTGTGTTTTGAGCCTTACCTATTCAGGGCACACTGTGGGTAACAACAGCCTTTGCCAGTATCCATACGGCCTGCACTGATAGGTGCATGCCAGTCCTAGCAGGTGGTGCATCATGTCATGCTCAGCATGTCATCTCTGACTGGCACACATTGGATCCCCTTTGACTAACTGCTATACTTCAGTCAATTATTGCACTTGATCATCTCATTGTCATGTTGTGGCATGATGCTTGGTGAGGGTAGGATGTTAGTCAGGGTCCTCAGGTGTGCATATAGTACATGGTGTTACATTACTTAACACATAGCATTCATGCCTCAGGTGGTGCTGCAGGGCTGCCTCTGTCAGATGCGCATATTACACTTCCCTGTACATGTTTGAGAGCAGGTTGTGTCATGTTAGGCATCCCTGTTACTATATGAGTGAGTCAGAGAGGGGTATCATTCCCAGGGTTCCTACTGAGCCAGTGTATGTGCTATGCATTGCCTCTTTGCCAAGGCCAGGGCATACTGGGCACGCCTCCTTCTGCCTACTGGGCCGGCTCAGGTTGTTCCTCCTCCGAGTCACGCTCTGCCTGTGATGGCCTTGGCAATGGTGGGGGGCTGTTTGGCCCGGCCCTATGCTGGTCCTGCTGCAGCTGTTTTTGCAAGATCATATTATGTAGCATAGCACATACCATGACAATTTGAGTACATGTAGTTGGTGTGTACTGCAAGGCTCCACCAGATGTGTCCAGACACCGGAACCGTGACTTCAGCAGCCCAAACACACGCTCTATTACATTACGTGTTTGTACGTGTGCCTCATTATGGCGTTCCTGTTCAGGTGTGTGTGTGTTTCTGATGGGTGTCATCAGCCACAGCTCCAGTGCATAACCTGCATCCCCCACTAGGTGTCCATGTGGGATGTCCCCATTGGCAAATGTCTGGTACAGCTGCGTAAAATGCCAGATATGGGAATCGTGGTAGCTCCCAGGACAGCCAGCACACACATTCATTATTATGCCCTGGGCATCACACATGACCTGGCAGTTGATGGAGGGGAAGCCCTTGCGGTTGATGTATGCCCTACCCAGCTCACCGGCTGGTGCTTTGATGCGTATGTGCGTGCAGTCTATTGCACCCACTACCTTAGGGTATTCCGCTATTTGCTGGAAGAGACTCATATTGCTGGCCAATACCTCACGGGCATTGGGGAAATATACATGATCACTGACATGGCATCCAGGAACTGGTGCAGTACCCTGGAGGCTGATGCCTGTGATATCCCCATCATATCACCAGTTGGTCTCTGGAAGGTACCTGTTGCTAGTATTCTTAGGCCAACACATACCTTGGTTTCCACTGGGATGGGTTCCCCTCTGTTGGTTCTGTGTGTGAGGCGTGGCCTGCACAGCTCCACTATTTGCTGCAGGAGGTCTCTGTCCACTCTATAGCGCTCTACTATCTCCAGCTCATGTAACCCGTGGTAGGTGACCCTGGGCCTGTACACTCTTCTCCGTCTCCTCACTGTGGGTTGTCTGGCAGCATCTGCATTGTCACCACCCTCAGCAAGTCACCTATGTCTCATTATGACAGCTATGGCAGCCCCTAACATTTCTGCTCTGAGTTCAGCTTTTCAGTTTTCACTTCTGATAACTTAACTCCTGTCTTGCAGTGTCTCTTGAGAGAAACATCCTGCACTGCTGTTTGCAGAGTTTTAAGTGCTGGGCTGGGCTACTATTCTGCCTGTGTACTTGCCTGCATCTAATTGTTTTCACCTGCTAGCTCCAGCAGTATTCCCTGCTAGCTTCCTACTAAATCTGTTGCTTCCTTTTTCCTTTCTGTTTCCTCAGGTTGGAGCCGTGTGTAAACCAGCAGAAACACGCTCACAGTGGCTTACACGCATACATACTTACACGGTTCAGAATCTGCTTATTCGATTAAAAGCGTGCACGCCAGCAAACGGTGTTAAACATCTCCCAACACGCTCCCACATGCTCAGTCTGCCTTCACGCGACACTGCCTTACACGCACACTGCCTTACTCGCTTCATGGCGCGCACTGCGCATACATCCAGCAAGAAACTTTGGTGTAGGCAACAGTGTACACCTTCCATTTCTTGACTTTCTCATGCTTATTTAGTGGCACACCTCTTTCCATGATATCTGTCTGACATCTGTCATGTAACTCTGACCTCCAATGGACTGCATTTCTTTCTACCATTCCCCCCTGTGATGTCACCTATCTCCTACTCTGTTCCTCCCCCTTCTGTAACGCTTAAACTACTCAGACTGTGCTCATTTGCTATGTGACAGTGGAATTCAGTATCCTAACACTCATTTGCATCAGATTGCCTACTAATGCTTAGTTACATGTCTTAGACTCAGCTTCCCCCCTTAGCAACCACTACATGGTGGCCATGTTGGTTTTGGTCTGCTGGTCCCTGCATTGACATTCCATGTATTGCATAAAACCCACATTTGTGGGTTTAAAACCTTCGATGTTTTATACGCAGCCCGTTTGCGGGGGGGGTTTTAAACATCGGCAATCGCCGAAAAAAAAATTATATTTTTAATATATTTGCATCAGGTTACTTTGCCAATGGCCACATATTTGGCCATTGGCATGCTGCCTGACACATATACACCCTTTATTTGGAGCTGACATGCTCCATTGAGTTTTGCGAAACGACTCAGTTGTCAACTGAGTACATTTCTGCAAAAGGGCTCTTACACGGGCTGTTCTCGGCTTCCTGGATCGCTAATCATCCTCATTTGCATGCTATTGGCTGCAAGTGAGGTGATTAGCTTACCCCCACCCCGTGTAAGAGCCTTTTAAACTTGTCTCTTACGGACTTTGGGCTGTTCCTGGATCGCGAAGGCTGCATGGAGTCTTACACTACTCTTAGACCCCTGCAAGCCTTCGTGAATCCCCCATAGTATTTTATAAGCAGTATGTGCACTGGTGAGTGCATTGCAAAACCATGACATGTTTACATGACCACTACAAATGAGTATATCACTCAAAATACTTTATGTATTTTTTGTGCTTATGTGCAGACTATCTTCAGATGCCATTTTATGCAAGATTAACCCAACTAGTACATAACTGAAATGAATGTGTTTCCTCTCATGACAACTTATGTTTTTACAACTCTCCTCTGGGCAGCTGATATTTGTGGTTCCCCAGATTTTCAGTGACATTATTTTTTCATAACTATTTCAAGTTTGTTATGGGCATATAAATAGGACCCTTAAAATGTATACATAACTATTATTATTTTCCGCAGATATCAATCTCTACTGCGAATTCACAATTTTTTACAGCTTGTTACATTAACTAAAGGGTTAACTAAATATGTAAAAAATAGTTACATCATTCTCAGTTTTTGGTAAGAGAAACCCAAGTCAATTGGTTTGCAAGTTAACTGTTCTAAAATAACTGCAGTCATACATGGCTGTGTATTAAGTGATTTGATCTTAGACATACTGGATTAAACAATGGGTGCCAGCAGAGGTGAAAAATGGCCATATTCAAGTTGATGAGGTGCTAACTGCATTGGTTTCTGGCTTAGTAGTGATTTTCATTTAGTTGAATGAGAGGTTTAAATGCTGAGCTGTTTAAAATTTCTTATTTATTTCAATACATTTATGTATTTGAATGTGTTAACCAGTGCAATCTTTTCATGCATTCATCACATAGTAGTAAATCCAGGTACTGTCTAGGTGCATCCTGTGTAGAGACAAGGTTTGGCTTAATTGTTTGGGGGTGGGTATGCTCTTTTATGAAATTATATGTGTGTGTCACTTTCTACAGAATTCAGCTCAGTTGTGGAACTCACAGTCATAATGGAAGGTTGAACATGAGGTGAGTGCAGCATTTTTTTACTACTTTTATAAGAATTGTACTTTTTTGTGATTGGTGGCATTGGGACTGGGACTATAAATGACTGTCATGATTTGCCATAGGTGACTTGAATTTTGCAGTAAGTTTTACAGATAATGGGTATATTCTGATGTTTAAGCAGTGTGTAGATTTTGTGCAAGACATTTGGAGAAGCAGTCAGCTTTGAAGGAGATGGCTGTTAGGGTAATCTCCAAGTGTAGTACCTCGCAGGATGCAGTAGCAAACCCCCCAAACGATCCTACCTAACCCCCATGAATATTTATTTTGCTCCTGCCATATTAGTTTTAGTCAAACATGTACAACTTTTTTAATTAGTTTAATGCAGGAAAACCATAAGCATTTTACAGAAACATTGCAAATATAGTCAAACAACAAATCACACACAGAATCTTTAAAAATACAAACCGGCAGCATTAAAACATACTTTTTGTTAAATTAAAATTTTAAAGAGATTGGTGATTTGTCTTTTAAAATTAACTTAAATTTTAAAACCAAAATTGTCTTTTTTTGCTTTTCAAAATATCAATCTAACTCAAGCCTTAGTGATGCGAATCCCAAATTTTAATTCACTCTGTTTAATTTGCTAAAGATGTTTCCTTTTATTTTGTTCACTAAGTTCAAAATTTATTGACTTGTAAAATTAATTTAAAAAACTCATAAACAGCAAATTTTTTTTCTTTCCTCACCCCAAAACGGTTTTTTATTTTGTGTCTTAAAAGTCAGTATTAACGGATATCCGTAGTAAATAATACTGAATCACATTAATTCTTTAAAAAAACAGTAAAAATAACTATTCAAATGGTGGTATACAAAAACACATGTTTTAGCATACTCTACTTTTAATCTTTGGAGTACACAAAAAGGGGAGAACTGAGTAGGTACTACACTTGGAGATTACTGCTGTTAGAAGAATTAATGGGACTTGTTTAGACTGCCCCTTGGACATTACAGGTAATGAACATATTTATGTCGGGCAAATTTTGATTTAAACTGTTTTATCATAAGAGGTTACTAGACTGTTGCCCTGAGGCCCTTACAAGCCTAGCCAAGAATTTAGCCCATTTTCCCACAAGTCAGCCCCGATGCCACAGGTGGAATCCCAGGGCTGTATTTTCTTTTTCCCCATCCAGTTATGCATTGGCTTAAAATTAATGAGGTACTGTGGTTTTGTTGAGGGGAAGTCATTCCACAAAAGGGGAGTCACTAGGACACAAATCTGTCTCACCAACAAGTCCTGTTGATGTCACAGACCAGGTTGAGATCATGGGGCATTACTCAGTAGAGCTTGATTTTGGGATATGCAGCAGTCCCATAAAGGGCAGGGTCTGAGATTGTTTTGTATCCCGACAGGGGTCATCTGAGGAGTTTTAAGACTGAGAAACAGGGCCTTTAGCATATTTTTTGGGGGTTTGAGGTACTGGATTCTCCGGGTGGGGAAAGTCTGTGGTCTCTCCAGCTGTCTATGTGTTTTGTGAGGTACATGCTAAAAGGGGGCATTGTCCAATAATGGGTCTTATAAAGGAAGAATACAGGGATGTTATGACCAGCTTGTCTTTGGATGAGATCCCCTTACTAATGAGGTGGGCCATGAAAAGCTTTCAGTACAACGGAGGCAATATTGGTCAAAAGTCTTTGCTATCAACCTGGCTCCCCAAGTCCCTCACAACTGATTGCATGCTTAGGACCTTGTTATTAATGTGATAATTTGGGGGGACATCACCCCCCCAAAGGGATGAAATGCTTTTTTGGCAGAGGCCATTTTTTACCATTCTTTTGTTTGGGTGAGCCCCTTTTGGAGGATGTCCACATCACTGGGGATTGATGACAGTGCCAGGCTTGCAGTCATCTGCAAACATGGTCACCGACCCCACTGTTTTTGGCTTGCACCTCAGAAAATTATATCCCAAATAACAAAGGCCCCAAGACCAATCCCGGGAGTACACCATTCATTACAGGTTGACTGCTTGAGGTGGTTTTATTTTGACTAGGGGGGTTCTATTAGTGAGCCAGTTTACTATCAATCTGGTATCATATGGATTGATGCCTAGTTGAGAAGTTTATCTATTATACCTGAGTGGGGAATAGATCAAAGGCTTTGGCCAGATCAAGGTAGGTGGTGTACAGTCTTCCCTTGTCCATGGCTTTGGTGACTGTCTCAAAGAAGTTGAACCAATTTACCAGGATGTTGATGAAACCAAATTGTTTAGGATTAGTGTTTGGGGGTTTTAATGTCCTTGTTAATGAAGTCCATGATAATCTGCTTTATGGACTTGCAGATCAGGCTATTAGGCTGATGGGTCTATAATTTTGGATTTGTGGATGCTCCATCTTTGTGCAAAGGGATGACACTGTCCTCCACTCTTAGATGAAGCCTGTATTTAGGCTTTGATTGAATAGGGTGCCTAATGGTGTTGCAAGTTCCTGCCTGAGTTCAAAATGCAGCCTGGGATGTTGTTGGGTCCTATGGACTGTATTTTTCCCTTTTGAGACAGTGATGGCTTGTTTAGAGAAAAGGGGGACAAGTGCTAGTGTCCTGATTTATTGAGGGGGACAGAGGGGAAGTTTTCACTGAATGTGTCGAGCAGGGGGGCTATATCCCCGGGCATTTTGTGTGGTGTTCTTGACAACCACTTCTGAGCAGATTTGGGTGTTTCCCCTTGAGATTGTGAACATATGTGAAGAAAACCTTGTGATTGTTTTTAGTAGATGGGCCAGTTGTGAATTGAATTTTGTTTGGAGGATTTCACTAGTGCTCTTATTTGCTTCTTCAGGCTAAGGAGAGTGGTTTCCCAAATCAGGCACCTGCTCCATCTTGGTTCTTAACAGCAGTTTTTTCCTTTTTTTATAGAGTTTATTTATTGCAGATGTCCACTGGGCAGGTTTACTCTCCTTGAGGAGGAGGATTTGTCCTTTCAGGTATTCCTGATTCCATACAGCAAATAAATGCTCGTATAGTACTTTGGTGTAGGTCTAGACATATGTGCCAGTTCCTATGGAGGGGGAGGGGCTGTGAAGCTGTTTATACCTTCCCTCAGGAGATTGTAATCAACTTTGGAGAAGTTTTTTTGTTTGACCCTAGCTAAAGGGGTCAGGAGAGTGGTGACTTGTGAGCTTTGTGGTTGGATCTTACCAGGGGAAAGGGGACACTGTAGGGATGCTGCAGTGGTTCCTTGGTTAATACCAAGTCCAAGATATTTTCACCTCTTGTGGGGGGCACCAGTTGGTCAAGGGGTCTGGAATAAAACAAGGAATTTTGGGCAGTGTTTTTCATGAGTAGTTCTTAATCTATGGTTGGATAGTTAAAGTCACCCAGGATCAGTGTAAAGGGTTGAATCCTGATAGATTTGAAAAGGTCCACATAGTTGGTGTGGACATCTTGAGTCAAAGTTTCTGTAGCTAGCTATGATTTAAATAGGGGGCTTGTGATTTGAAGGATAGCCATTGAGACCATGTCGTTATGGTAGTCCTTTCACTGCACTACAGGCACATCACTTGGGATGAGGGGTGATGTGCCACAGTGTGACCTGTAGTATTTTTGAAAAAATGTTGCCTAGTTCAGGTGCTTTTTACCTCAGTACTTGCAGACTATCAAGTTGTTCCCATGATTTGTGAGCAAGTTTGTCAACCAATACTAGGAAGTCCCCCGTGTGAGGACAAGATCCTTCCATGATGGGCCATCATCCATGCAACCATGGACATAGCAGCTTTTTTATATGCAAGTATTATAGCAATCATGACATTTCTGTTTTAAGACCCCAGGTGATTGGCATGAATAGGTTTGTCATAGTGGGGGATCCTGTATCCTGCATGTGAAGGATCATGCTACCACACACACAGTAATGAATGCTATAATCACTTGCTTTGAAGCATCAGGATGTCCCAAAACATGGCTTTTCAGTTTTCCCATTTACTGGGTAGTGATTGTCCAACCTGAACATTTTTCAGCTATTGGGGAACCACAGTTGACTACTCATGATTATCCATTGTCTTCCAGCACCCAAGACAAAGCTTAAACTCTGGTTATCTGGGTCATAGTCAGGGCTTCATTCCTCAGTGCCATGCAGCCAGCCATGTGATCAGAATTGCCCGGTTTAAATACTAGTTATAGCAGAGGAAGAACTAGTTATAGCAGAGGAAGAACTGTATTTCTAGGCCTTTTACTACTTGTAAAATTTGAAGTGTGCTGTTTTTGTGATTGGACTATGGATTCAATGAATTTCTTGCATTTATCTGCTATCATAAGTTGCCTGTGTTTGCAAGGCACAGTTTCTTGCACAGCCATTTAACTGTGCACTGTACAGATGCAGAATAATCTTTCTCAATACAACCTACTCCAGAAATTATGAGCACATTTAGTCAGTAGTTATGCAAGTGTTTTATTCCTGTTTGTGTATAGACTTGCATTATTCATCAAATAGCACTACAGTTAACAAAATAATCTTTTTGGCACTTCTCACCCTCCAGCCCATAGCAGGAAGCTTTAATAAAGCTGTATTTCTGACTGTTTTGCACCAAATTTAAAAAAGGATCCTAAAATTTCTTGCCATGTTCATTGACAACCACCCCTACTACTTAAAGGGGCAACCCCCCAAAAAATGTTTTTGCCCCTAGAATTGATTACTTTAATGAACTACAACAGCAAACGTCAAACACTCATTCAACCCAAGTTTTTTCGGAGGCAAGCCCCTGCACCACCCTGTGGGGGACCCACACCCCTAAAATTATATATTAATATTAAGGGGAAAATTAACCCAAAATCCAATAATTATAATTTATTAATAACTTAAATATTTATTTAAATTTTTATGTGGTTGGATGAAACGGAATTCCTGTTAGTCAGCATTCCGGTTTTGTCGTCTAACCGCATCAGGTTCTAATATAAACCATATTATATTTTTAATAATTAGGAAGGAGATATGAAACCCCAAATAATTTATAATATATTAATAAATTAATATATATATATATTTATATATATATATATATATATATATATATATTAAATTGTTGTATGTATGTCATGGGTTAAAAACCACACACAAAGGTTCCCATTTTATTTTGGCTTCCTTCTGGCAACTATTCCCACCCCCATCACATGGGTTTCCTACATTCCAGTTTCCCCCACATTCCAAAACATCATAGGGGCTTGGACACAAAATTCCAAGGTGGATGCTTGTGTGGACGTGTTCCGGCGGGCTAGCTACCAGGTTAAACCTTGGCCAAAATGATGTCTTTTGAAGGGCATGACCCTTGTCAAAAAAGGGAAAAATTAATTTTAAATTATTAAAATAAATATAATATATAATAACTTTTTAAAATTTTAAATTGAAATCCAAATTTCAGAATATGTCTAAAGTAAAACCCCCACCAAAGCCCCTAAAGGAAACAAAATAACTTACATACCCACTACATAAAAATGCCCCCACACACAAACAAAAATCCCAACGAAACACAATTTTAAATTTTAACTCCAACCTCACAATACAAAAACAATCCACCCTCCTTTCACACCCCCCCCACACACACAAAAAACAAACCAAACAACCATTAACATACTCTCCCAAAGGGATACTTACCGCAGCCCAAAACATCTCCCCAAGTGAAAAAGTTTAAAACAAAAAAAAGATAGGGATAGGGGTTTTTGTCTTATTCAAATTAAAAATTAAATTTTAATATAGTCTTTTCTGGGTAAATATAATTTTTATATATTGCCTAATAAATTATGTTGACAAATTGCAAAGCCTAAAGGAAAAGGCCTCAAAAAAAGAAAGGGAATTTCAGCTTTGGATCCATTATTTGGTTTTGCAACAGAAAGTTTTAAACTTGGTTTATTTTTACTCAAAAATTGATGAAGGAAAGGAGCTAACCACCCCATTGGGAGGCCCTTGATCAAAACCCACTTATCTTGAAAAAACTATCAGCAAATGTTAAAAATCACAAGATGGGTTCAAACTGGCTGGTACAGAACCCACAGGGGAAGTTCCCCATTCAACCAAACCTGTCAAAGTGGTGACCACAGGGGCCCTCCTACTCTTTTTCATCTACTTTTCCATAAACAAACCAGGGGGGTTTCGACAAAAATTTCAATCGCAAAATTTGCCATCGACACGTATTTCAGAAGGGTTAAAAGGAAACCCAAATTAAAATTTAAATAAAAAATATATATAAAAAAAATTATATAAAATTAATATAAAAAAATTATAAATAGGGGGTTGTGTGTTTTTCCCCCCAATGTAGAAAGTGTTAAAACCTTCTTGCCCCCTTTTCATGGGTCATTAGATCAAAATCATAGTTTAATCACCCACAACCCAAAGTTGGAAAAAGGGAATGTTTCCCAAAAGTAAACAAGTTTCCCTGGGTTTTTTTAGGGGAACCCCCCTTATTAGGGGGGGGGGGGGGGGGGGGGGGGGGTGGTGGGGGGGGGGGGGGGGGGGGGGGGGGGGGGGGGGGGGCGGGGGCGCGGGGGGGGGGGGGGGGGGGGGGGCCCCCCCCCCCCCCCCTCCCCCCCCCCCCCCCCCCCCCCCCCCCCCCCCCCCCCCCCCCCCCCCCCCCCCCCCCCCCCCCCCCCCCCCCCCTTGTTTTAAAAAGGAAAAAAGGGGGGTATTTTTAAAAAAAAATTTTTTGGCCTATCGGGGGTTTTTATTAGAATAGGCAGTAGCTCCAGGCTTTGAGGTATATTTGTTTTGATGTAAATATATAGCTCTTCCCCAAAAATTTTTAAAAATAATGTATCTGACCCAAAACAGCTGGGGGGCCAAAAATTTCCCTCACCAAAAGGAAAAATCTCAAACATCTGTCCTATGCTGCCGACTGAAAGAACTCCAGCTCTATTCAGTCATTGCTCAGAGGTGACCTTTGCCTAACATGCAAGGCCATGTCAAACCCAGATTTGATGAATATGTTTCACCTCAAAAATCTAGATCTGTCAGAGCCACAAGGCAGACTTAAACCTACAGCTATTAATAGGCGTGCTGGAGGATAGATTCATCACCCAAAGACTCCCTATGCTGTGGAATAAAATCCTGGTATATGTGAGGCAGAGCACCTGCTGGCCTTGTTAAAGAGAAATCTTGACCAATGGATGGAGATCGCAGATATACCCCAGGGATTACCTCGTGTCACTGCTCAACAGAGGCACAGCAAAATAATGGGTATAGTTCCCCATACTAAAGGGTGGCGTAAGCCACAAAACTATGGGCTAGGCTTGTAAATGCCCTCGGGCAGATAGCCTAGTATGAACCTATGAACTACAGCATAACCTACACACTCATACAAACTTACCTGCACACTGCACTTGCATCCATTCATACAAAACACCAGAAGTTTGAACTTAGGTATTTGAATGCACTTCTGGTGTTTATATCGAGCATTTATTTCAGTATTTTGAGATTATAAAAATATATATATATATATATATATATATATATATATATATATATATTTTTTATATATATATATATATATATATATATATATATATATATATATATATATATATATATATGTGTGTGTGTGTGTGTTTGTGTGTGTTGGCAATTTGGTCCAGGGAAGAGGTTGTGTTTACAAAATCCAGGAGTCTCTGTGCCTGTACATTTGGTGTCATATAGGATACCCAGTCAATAGCGGGGTAATTAAAGTCACCCGAAAAACATATCCGTTTGGATGGTGAGTGTTTCCAATAAGTTTAAATATACATTATGGGTTTCCTTGGTCTTATAGGGGAACATATAGCTTGTAAGGAAGTGGTATTAGATTTTGCCTATCGTGATTAGAATAGGCAGAAGCTCCAGGCTTTGAGGTATATTTGTTTTTGATGTAAATATATAGCTCTGTACTGAACACAGTTGTTAATGTACTTTTTCCTCTGGAACACTGGCATTATTCCCCAGTCACCTGGGATACACTTAGCCATGAGTACCCTGCACAACCAATTCTCTCCTATGTATCCATCCATAACCCCCTTTTTTAACATTTTTGCACATGGGGTCATGGTGTCACTTCAACAGTGACCATCATCTACAGCCATGGTTTACACCAGGTGGCTAACCCTGCCATGGTAGTTCTTCCACACCACACAATTGCATGCACACTCACACGTATGGACAATGTAGTGCAGCCATTCCACCTATTGCATGTCTATCTATTCATAACAGTAATACAAATGAAACCAATTGTTTAGCACAGCTTTGCATTGTAAATGAGAGGTGAGATATGCAATTGTCATATGCTTGTAACATCATCATATCAATATGTTTGCCTCCATATAAAGTATAACAGTAGCATGTCACACTGTCTTCCAGATGTCAGTCAGAAGTAGGGAAGACAATTTCTCACACAGAAAGAATTAAATTATAATTGAGCTTCCTACCCAGCATGATTGCATTCTTCTAGGATGGACGAGCAATACTGTCTGGAGGAATGAAGTGTAAACACACCTTTCAGACATGATCAATGTTTTGGGCAGTCACAATAGATCCAGTGAGACCTGTCAGTGATGATGTTACTCTGGCACGATCCTCAATGCAGCCTATTGATTGCTGCTCTGAGAGGGTGAGGAATGTCCCTGGAGGTGTGCCCCCCCTTGCCTCCCCAGATGGGATAACATTGTTACTGGCCTCAAATCATACCACCAGGACATATGTTGCCCTCATGCTTAATGCTGACAGGTGTGGATTCCGATTACATCATAGCTGTGGTCCTGTACTTACTTCAGGTATTTCACCTTGTTCAAAAGCAGCCCTTGGACCACTTTCCCTTCATATTGCAGAATCAGGGACACTATCGGAGTGTGTCACCATCATATTAGTAATGAGGGATCTGCTGAGCACACCACCTGGCACCACTTTCTTTTGATGTGCACTTCTACATCAGGTACAGCAAATGTTTTAAATGGAAAGTGGGTGCAGTCCGTTGCACTGAGGATGCAGGGGATATTGACTATAGCACATAATTGTTGCATGGCAGTTCTTTAATCCATGACTGCTGCTGGGAAGTGGATGTTAATCATCCACCTCAGTGCACATTGCTGCCAGGAAATTCTACAGAATTTGAATGGCAGCTGCCTGGAATATTCTTATGGCATCATCCTTATGCTGCAGAAATGTTCCAGAGGCCAATATACCTATACCTATCAGTATTATACCTACCTAGACTCAGACAAACTTTTGTTAGAAAGTTCACAAGTAAAAATAAATAAACACAAAAAAGTGTGTGTGTGTGTGTGTGTGTGTGTGTGTGTGTGTGTGTGTGTGTGTGTGTGTGTGTGTGTGTGTGTGTGTGTGTGTGTAGATATACAAATGTCAAGAGTGAAAGTGATTGAGCAGTGGCAGCAGCAGATAAGGGGTCTGCATACCTCTTGACCTCTTAGCTCAAGACAGAAATTGCAAAGTTGATTGAACCACAGGATCTGGGTTAGCATGCATGTTCTGATCCATGACTGTGCTTCGGGGTAGAGGGTAAGCTTGATCCAGCAGTTGCAGCAGTAGTTAAGGTTTGCATAACTGACCTCTTAGCTAAAGGGATCATTAGGGAAAATGTTTCATTTGGCATCAGTGAAGTGCTTGGACCGACATGGACAAACTACTGAAGTTGTCTTTGGGAGAAATGTTTCATTTGGCATCAGTGAAGTGCTTGTGCATACATGGAGAAACTACTAAGGGGATCATTGGGTGAGAATGTTCCATCTGGTGTCATTGAAGTGCTTGGGCATACATGGAAAATGTAGTGAAATGATCACAAGGGGGAAAAGTTTGATTTGGTGCTGACGTGCCTGTGCAGATATGAATGAACTACTGAAAGGGTCATGGGGGAAATGTTTCTTTTGGTGTCAGTAAAAGTGCATGTACATACATGTTGCACTGTATGATGAGGAAAGCCATAGTGTGACAATTTTTAAATGCTTAACTATAAGCTTGGTTTCATCATTAAGTGTGTTATGGTTCATTAATTACTTGAAGCTTCAGTTAAAAAAAAAATGTTTGAGTGCCAGCAAGAATTTCACAGAAGGTGTGAAATGTGGTGAAAATCTTCCCATTCAGCTTGATGGGATTGTGAAAGGAGGTGAAAATGTTCCTATTCAGCTTAATGGGGCAGTGGACACAGAAGTTCATTCTGCACATCTGAGACTGAGAGATTCCCATTCTGCAAGTGCATCACACTAAGTGAATTATAATTTCAATGTATGAGAAGTGGGGTATGGTGTTGTAGGAGGTGAGGCATGTTTTGAATTTGCTAAAGTATTTTTAGCTCTGTTGAGAAAAACAGTGGAAGGTTTAGTGCAGTTTTTTTCATTTTGCTTCATTTTTTCATATTGCTTCTTGTTATTTTAAGACTGGGCTGAATGACTTTTATGAAAGACACAATGGTCCAGTTGTGGTATGTGCCAAGGAATATAAACATGCTTTGTTACATGGGTGCTGGGCTGTGTTTCTTGAGGGGAGTACTGCAGAAGAAGACACCACCAAGTCACCTCATGGCAGCTGGTTATTACAGGTATGTGTAATTTTTTATGTTTGAGAGGTTGTCAAACTATGATGAGTGACTGCTTTCAGTTCCTCTATTGTCTGTATGTGTTGAGGATGCATAGCTATAAATTATGCATTTAGTGAATTTCTTTTGCAGTGTTTTATGAGTAAGGAATGTAGTGTTTTACAGTATTGGTTTTGTTTGCTTTATGAATTTACTATTTTAATTGTGATGCAAGTGGACTGTTTTTCATATGAGAACATAATGTTAAGTTGTCAATCTCGCCTTCATTCTTGCTGGATGGGTTCGGGGCCGATCCTCGGCTCCGACTCGGCACTTGCTTTAGCTCGAGAACTCCTTTTACCAGCTCGAGGCAACCCTATATCCCATGATGCAAGCGGAACTACCTCAGATCTTTTGGGTTAGAAAGGTCTTTTGCCAGCTGAGGTGAGTTTTCTTTAGTAAT
>NC_056735.1:1193059018-1193180885 GCF_019279795.1 Protopterus annectens | reverse complement strand
AAACCATTAAAACCAAAAAAAAAATAAAAATAAAAAAACCAGGCTCTAAATAAAATCTGCCTAAGCAGCAGAGACCTCCAAAGCAGACACCCAAGCAACTGCTACCCCAAAACAAAACACGTGCAACACATAGCTCACAAAGCCAGTGTGCTGAACAGTAAAGCCCTTAAGGCTAAACAACACACCTGATACACTTGTAATAGGTGACTCTATCGAGGCACACGGGCGTCCTGCTCACCAGGCTGAACAAGGAGAAGGTCACAGTGAGCTGCCTGTCGGGCCTAGGACCCCCACATAACACAAGCACTCAGGTCACCAAGGCAAGTACAAATATGACTCAGTCATTGTCCATGCTGGTGTGAATGACCTGGGGACCTCCCTGGACTACATAAAAAGAGACATAGGGAGCTCTCTGAGCATGTAGCCCAGGCTGGAAACCCCTGACCTTGAGTAGCATCTTATCCTCACCAAGAATGATGCCACAATATGAAGACAAGATGATCAATTTCAACAACTGGCTTAAGTATTGGTGTCATTAAAAGGGGGATCAATGCCTGTCTGCCTAGGATGACATGCTCAACAAGCCACGATGCCCTGGGGCCCTAGCACCTGCCCCCCCTGGGCTTTGGATATGGGCAAGGGCTCTTGCCCCCCCCATGGTGCTTTTTTTGGGCAGGGCTAAAAAGACAACCCCCCCCCCATAGGTACCAAAAGGGAAAAGAAACAAAGAGAAATGCTACTCAATGCCAGAAGTCTAAACCTCAAGATGCACGCACTGAAACTCTCCTTAGCATGGAGAACATCGATATCTGAGCAGTAACAGAAACCTGGTTCAAGGCCCCGAGCACCCCAGCACTACCAGGTTATACCTCATACCATGTTTTTTAGCCCCCAAAAAATTTACGAACCCAAAAAGGAACAATTTTAAAATAATAGGTTTTCAAAACAAAATAAGGGCTTCCATTCAACTAACGGGGTAAAAAAAGCCCCAGAAGTCTAAAACCCCCCAAACCCCCGGAACCCCCCCCCGGTTCCTAAAAGGAAAAATAAGGCCTAAATACCAAATTGGGGCTTAATCCCAACAAAAGGGGATTCTCACTAAATAGCCCCAAACCCAAAATTTTTTTAAATCAAATCGGGCAACTTTTTCCACCCCCCAAAAGGGGGGAAAAATCTACCATCACACCAAATGGGGTGATCTCCCAAACCGGGCCCCTTTGGAAATCGCCAAAACAATTTCCCAAAACCATCCCCCCTACCCCTCCCCGAAAAACATGAAAAACCTTTTTTAACAAATTTTAATCCTCAAAATAGGGGTCCTTCGCCCCGGGGCCTTAAAAAACCCCAGAAGAACCTTTTTAAAGATTTAGAAACCCAAAGAGGATCTCAAACCCCAAAAAAAACCAAACTCCCTCCAAAGTTAGGCCGCTGGGGAAGCCAAAACAAAATAAAAAAAGGGGGTATAAAGTAGGAAAAACCCGGGAACATCTCGATAGTAAGCAAAAAATACGGGGCCCAAAAATGCAACCCCTTGGAAAAATTCACGGAACTTAACCAACTTTCAACTCTGGGTTATGAATCTGTCCCTCCAGCATGTCCTATTTATTTCAGTGCTGAGGTTCAAGTCTCGAGCTGTGAGCTCGATGGGATTTGGATTTTCTGAGGTGCAGCATGTCCATTAATTCCGGGTTGGACATGGCTTTATACGCCAGGGCACAGATCGCCTCTGAACAGGCGGTATGCCACTGAGTAGAGCTGGAGTTTCTTTAACCTGGCAGCATATGGCATCTGTTTGAGCCCTTGATCCTCTTGGTGAGGTACTTTTGGGGTCTTTCCAGTTGCTGCAGGTGTCTGGTAAGGTACATCCCAAAAGGGGCATTGTACTCAATTATGGGCCTGATGAGGGATGAGTAAAGAGGCACGATGACCTCCCCGATCTAGATGTGAATCCCTTCATGATTAGGTGGGCTATATAAAATGTTTTTTCTAACCACTTTGGCCACGTGGTTGTCAAATGAGAGATTGCTATCAACTTGGGTCCCCAGGTCCCTAATTACTTCTTCTGTACTTAATGGATTTCCACCTATGTGGTAATTTGTGGGCACTTTGTTTTGCCAAAGGGGATGACCATACACTTTTTGGCATTTAGCTTGAGGCCATGGCACTGGCACCAGTTGTCTGTTTCTATGAGGCCCTTTTGGAGGATGCTTGTGTCAGCTGGAGAGTCGATTATGGCACCCAGTTTGCAGTCATCTGCGAACTTGGTCAGCCACAGTCCTTCCGTGTTGGCCTGTACCTCCGAAATATATACCGAACAAGAGAGGTCCCAGGACTGAGCCTTGTGGGACACCACTTGTAACTGGTTTGGAGTCTGACATGGCTCCAGCAATTCTAACCATGTGGGTTCTGTCCTTGAGCCAGTTTGCAATCCATCTAGTGACATAGGGGTTTATATTTAAGCTGGTGAGCTTATCTATAATGCCCGAGTGGGGTATTGTATCGAAGGCTTTTTGAGGTCCAAGTAGGCTGTGTGGACCACCTTCCCTCGTCAATGGCCTTGGTGACTGTTTCAAAGAAATCAACCAGGTTTAAGAGGCAGGATCTGCCCTTAACAAAGCCGAACTGGGTAGGATCCAGTGTTTGTAGGTCCCCAATATCTTTATTTATGAGGTCCATGATGATCCTTTCCATAGCTTTGCAGACCAAGCTAGTCAGGCTTATGGGGCGATAGTTTCCAGGATCCGTTGAGGCACCACCTTTATGGAGAGGGACCACTGTTGCTGCGCCACTCTTTGGGCACATATCCTGTAGTAAGGCTGAGATTGAACAGTAGTTTTATGTTTGGGTTTAGCTCTTCTTTGAGTTCATGTAGGACGCAGCCGGGACACCATCTGGTCCCATTGATGCTGTGTTTTTGCTTTGGAGAGGGCAGCTCTTACCTGAGCATCTGAGATGTCAGGGGCAGCACTCTGCTGGGATAGATATTTGCCCTTTGGTGGGGAGGGGAGAAGTTTGCGCTGAACCTGTCAGCTAGGATGTTGGCAATGTCTGTGGGTTCGTGTATTTTTGTCATTTTGGACTAATTCTGAGCATATCTGGGAATTACCACCCAGGTTCCTAACATAACTAAAGAAAGCCTTGTGATTATCCTTAGTGTCCTGTGCAATTTTTCTCTCGAAGCTGGCCTTAGACAATTTTATGTGTGCCCGTAGTTTTTTGCTAATACTGATCAGTGATGCCTTCCCTTTTTGGGATTTTGCTTTATCATTTAGTAGCTTCCTCCTTCTATTGTATAGTTTGTTTATGGCTGGGGTCCACCAGACAGGACGTCTGCCTTTGGAGGATTGGGTCTTGGTTTTATTTGCTATTGCATGATCCATGCATTCCTGAAGGTGTTCATAGAATGCGTTTATAAAGGATTCTGTGGTCTGGGCTGTATTTTCCACAGGCCCGGGGGCTTTGAAGGATTCCACCTCAGTTTTGAGGAGTGTAAAATTTGCTTTAGAGAAGTTTTTCACTGTGGTTTTCTGGGCAGGGGGTGGGGTCGGGATGTGAATATCCAGTGAGATTAGTTTATGGTCTGATCTTACCAGTGAGGGATACACTTCTGGTCTGGAGCATAGAGTCCCCATGTTGGTGATGATCAGGTCCAGTATGTTTTCCCCTCTTGTGGGAGTGGTAACAATTTGTTCCATAGCATTTGAGTTTATAAATTCTAGGAACCTTTGGGCTAGGGTGTTGGAGCTAGAGTAATGCTCCCAGTCTATGTTTGGGTAGTTGAAGTCGCCCAATATAATGGTGTTTGGAGAGACCTTCATATTTTCCAGTGTTCTCAGGAAGGCCGAGTGGGGTTCCTGGGTTTGGGAGGGTGGTCTGTAGCAGGCTATAAACTGGAAGGCAGTTTTACCCACTGTTAGTTGCACATGGATAGTCTCTGATGCTTCGTGCTTTGCCACCAACCTGGAGGTGTGGGTATCTTTGATGAATATCGATACTCCCCTCCTTTTGTGGTTCAGTCCAAGTTTTGGGGCCGAAAAGCATGGTATGAGGTATAACCTGGTAGTGCTGGGGTGCTCTCGGGAGCCCTGAACCAGGTTTCTGTTACTGCACAGATATCGATGTTCTCCATGCTAAGGAGAGTTTCGAGTGCGTGCATCTTGAGGTTTAGACTTCTGGCGTTGAGTAGCATTACTCTTAGTTTCTTATCCCTTGTGATACCTATGGAGGTGGGTTTGTCTTTTGAGCCTTGCCTAAAAAAGGCACTATGGGGGTAGCAAGAGCCTTTGCCAATATCCGAAAGCCCAGGGGTGACAGGTGCAAGCCGTCCCGGTGTTGCAACTTCCTGCCTGAGTTCATGTAGAATGCAGCCTGGGATGTTGTTGGGTCCTATGGAGGCTGTATTTTTTGCCTTTGAGAGGGCAGTGATGGCTTGCTCCCTAGAGATAAGGTAGGGGGGCAGGTGCTGGGGGTGTCCTGATTTATTGATGGGGACAGAGGGGTGAAGTTTTCACTGAATGCGTCTGCCAACAGGTGGGCTATATCTCCGGCATTTGTGTATGTGGTGTTCTTGACAATCACTTCTGAGCAGATTTGGATGCTTCCCTTGAGATTGTGAACATATGTGAAGAAAACCTTGTGATTGTCTTTAGTAGATGTGGCCAGTTGTGAATTGAATTTTGTTTGGAGGATTTCACTAGTGCTCTTATTTGCTTCTTCAGGCTAAGGAGAGATGGCTTCCAATCAGGCACCTGCTCCATCTTGGTTCTTAACAGCATTTGTTTCCTTTTATTATAGACTTTATTTATTGCAGATGTCCACTGGACAGGTTTACTCTCCTTGAGGAGGACGGATTTGTCCTTTCAGGTATTCCTGATTCCATACAGCAATATAAATGCTTGTATAATACTTTGGTGTAGGTTTGGACATATGTGCCAGTTCCTATGGAGGGGAAGGGGCTGTGAAGCTGCTTATACCTTCCCTCAGGAGGTTGTAATCAGCTTTGGAGAAGTTTTTTGTTTGACCCTAGCTAAAGGGGGTCAGGAGAGATGGTGACTTCAAAAGTGACCGCTTTGTGGTTGGATCTTACCAGGGAGGGTGACACTGTAGGGATGCTGCAGTGGTTACTCGTGTTGGTTAATACCAAGTCCAAGATATTTTCACCTCTTGTGGGGGTGTCGACCAGTTGGTCGAAGGTGTCTGGAATGACGAAATCAAGGAATCTCTGGGCATTTGTGTTTTGGCATGAGTAGTTCTTCCAATCTATGGTTGGATAGTTAAAGTCACCCAGGATCAGTGTAAAGGGTTGAATCCTGATAGATTTGAAAAGGTCCAGATAGTTGGTGTGGACATCTTGAGTCAAAGTTGGGGGTCTGTAGCTAGCTATGATTTAAATAGGGGTCTTGTGATTTGAGGGATAGCCATTGAGACCATGTCAGTTATGGTAGTCCTTTCACTGCACTACAGGCACATCACTTGGTATGAGGGATGATGTGCCACAGTGTGACCTTGTAGTATTTTTGAAAAAAATGTTGCCTAGTTCTAGGTGCTTTTTACCTCAGTACTTGCAGACTATCAAGTTGTTCCCATGATTTGCCCTGAGCAAGTTTGTCAACCAATACTAGGAAGTCCCCAGTGTGAGGACAAGATCCTTCCATGATGGGCCATCATCCATGCAACCATGGACATAGCAGCTTTTATATATGCAAGTATTATAGCAATCATGACATTTCTGTTTTAAGCCCTTACCCCACCCCTGGTGATTGGCATGAATAGGTTTGTCATAGTGGGGCATCCTGTATCCTGCATGTGAAAGATCATGCTACCACACACACAGTAATGAATGCTATAATCACTTGCTTTGAAGCATCAGGCCCATGTCCCTAAAACATGGCTGTTTCAGTCCTTTGCAAGTGCCCATTTACTGGGTAGTGATTGTCCAACCTGAACATTCTCTCCCCTCAGCTATTGGAGAACCACAGTTGACTACTCATGATTATCCATTCCACACGCCTCTTCCAGCACCCAAGACAAAGCTTAAACTCTGGTTATCTGGGTGATAGTCAGGTCTTCATTCCTCAGTGCCATGCAGCCAGCCATGTGATCAGAATTGCTCTGGTTTAAATACTAGTTATAGCAGAGGAAGAACTAGTTATAGCAGAGGAAGAACTAAGTTATTTCTAGGCCTTTGACTACTTGTAAAACTTTGAAGTGTGCTGTTTTGTGATTGGACTATGGATTCAATGAATTTCTTGCATTTATCTGCTATCATAAGTTGCCTGTGTTTGCAAGGCACAGTTTCTTGCACAGCCATTTAACTGTGCACTGTACAGATGCAGAACCTAATCTTTCTCAATACAACCTACTCCAGAAATTATGAGCACACTTAATAGTCAGTAGTTATGCAATGTGTTTTATTCCTGTTTGTGTATAGACTTGCATTATTCATCTTAAATAGCACTACAGTTAAGCAACTCCTAATAATCTTTTAGGCACTACTCACCCTCCAGCCCATAGCAGGAAGCAATTGGAACCCTAAAGCTGTACTTTCTGACTGTTATTGCAGCCAACGTGGTTAAAATAGGCATCCTGAGACAATATTGCAATTGTCTCATGTTCATTGACAACCACGTACTACTTAAAGGGGCAATCTCTCCTTCCAAAAAAATGTTTCTTGCCACTAGAATTCGACTTACTTGCAGTACGAAAGCTACAACAGCAAGCAGTACAGACCACACTCGTACTACTAACACTCATATGTTTTGCAGGGAGGCAAGCCCCCCTGCACCACCCTGTGGGGGGGCGGCACCCCCCACACCCCTTGCCACTTATATATTCCAACTCCGATGTCGCACTACAGTGGGGAAAAGGGTAATTTCCCAATCCCCACTGTACCGCGAATGGACATTACTATGTTTATGTCACCGATGACAGCTGTGCAAATGCACTTTGCATTCGCTAAAGGGTTCCCTCGCACTTATGCTGGTTGGATGAAACGGAATTGCCTGTTAGTCAGCATTCCGAGCTTTTGTCGTCTAACCTGCACTCGGGATTCTAATAGTAAACTATATATATATATATATATATATATATATATATATATATATATATATATATATATATATATATATATATATATATATATATATATATATATATATATATATATATATATATATATATATATATATATTCACTTTATAATCTTGAAATACTGAAATACCAAATTTCAGAATATCGAGATCATAAAGCCGAAACACCACAACACCGAATGCCCATAATTGCGAAATTCAAAATCCCGACACTTACATACACACACTCACATACACACAACTGCCCCCCACACACAAACAAAACTAACCTACACTAGAAACACACCCCCCACTTATATATTCTAACTCCGAGACCGCACAATCACACATACAAAGGCAACTCACACCCACACATTTCACAGCCCCTTGCACACACACACATCACAACCAAAACACACACTAACATACACTACAGCACATAACCTACACACTCATACAAACTTACCTGCACTTACATCCATTCATACACCGCAACACCAGAAGTTTCGAACTTAGGTATTTCGAATTTCGCGCTTCTGGTGTTTCGCAATTCCGAGCATTCGGTATTTCAGTATTTTGAGATTATAAAGTAAACCCATATATATATATATATATATATATTTATATATATATATATATATATATATATATATATATATATATACACATATATATATATATATATATATATATCTATATATATATATATATATATATATATATATATATATATATATATATATATATATATATATAATATATTTGTGTGTGTTTGTGTGTGTTGGCAATTTGTTCCAGGGAAGAGGTTGTGTTTACAAAATCCAGGAGTCTCTGTGCCTGTACATTTGGTGTCATATAGGATACCCAGTCAATAGCGGGGTAATTAAAGTCACCCACGAAAAACATATCCGTTTGGATGGTGAGTGTTTCCAATAAGTTTAAATATACATTATGGGTTTCCTTGGTCTTATAGGGGAACATATAGCTTGTAAGGAAGTGGTATTAGATTTTGCCTATCTTGATTAGAATAGGCAGAAGCTCCAGGCTTTGAGGTATATTTGTTTTTGATGTAAATATATAGCTCTGTACTGAACACAGTTGTTAATGTACTTTTTCCTCTGGAACACTGGCATTATTCCCCAGTCACCTGGGATACACTTAGCCATGAGTACCCTGCACAACCAATTCTCTCCTATCTATCCATCCATAACCCCCTTTTTTTTACCATTTTTGCACATGGGGTCATGGTGTCACTTCAACAGTGACCATCATCTACAGCCATGGTTTACACCAGGTGGCTAACCCTGCCATGGTAGTTCTTCCACACCACACAATTGCATGCACACTCACACGTATGGACAATTTAGTGCATCCATTCCACCTATTGCATGTCTGTCTATTCATAACAGTAATACAATTGAAACCAATTGTTTAGCACAGCTTTGCATTGTAAATGAGAGGTGAGATATGCAATTGACATATGCTTGTAACATCATCATATCAATATGTGAGCCTCCATATAAAGTATAACAGTAGCATGTCACACTGTCTTCCAGATGTCAATCAGAAGTAGGGAAGACAATTTCTCACACAGAGAATTAAATTATAATTGAGCTTCCTACCCAGCATGATTGCATTCTTCTAGGATGGACGAGCAATACTGTCTGGAGGAATGAAGTGTGAACACACCTTTCAGACATGATCAATGTTTTGGGCAGTCACAATAGATCCAGTGAGACCTGTCAGTGATGATGTTACTCTGGCACGATCCTCAGTGCAGCCTACTGATTGCTGCTATGAGAGGGTGAGGAATGTCCCTGGAGGTGTGCCCTCCCTTGCCTCCCCAGATGGGATAACATTGTTACTGGCCACAAATCATGCCACCAGGACCTATGTTGCCCTCATACTTAATGCCGACAGGTGTGGATTCCGATTACATAATAGCTGTGGTCCTGTACTTACTTCAGGTATTTCATCTTGTTGGGAAGCAGCCCTTGGACCACTTTCCCTTCATATTGCAGAATCAGGGACACTATCGGAGTGTGTCACCATCATATTAGTAATGAGGGATCTGCTGAGCACACCACCTGGCACCACTTTCTTTTGATGTGCACTTCTACATCAGGTACAGCAAATGTTTTAAATGGAAAGTGGGTGCAGTCCGTTGCACCGAGGATGCAGCGGATATTGACTATAGCACATAATTGTTGCATGGCAGTTCTTTAATCCATGACTGCTGCTGGGAAGTGGATGTAATCATCCACCTCAGTGCACATTGCTGCCAGGAAATTCTAAAGAATTTGAATGGCAGCTGCCTGGAATATTCTTATGGCATCATCCTTATGCTGCAGAAATGTTCCAGAGGCCAATATACCTATACCTATCAGTATTATACCTACCTAGACTCAGACAAACTTTTGTTAGAAAGTTCACAAGTAAAAATAAATAAACACAAAAAAGTGTGTGTGTGTGTGTGTGTGTGTGTGTGTGTGTGTGTGTGTGTGTGTGTGTGTGTGTGTGTGTGTGTGTGTGTGTGTAGATATACAAATGTCAAGAGTGAAAGTGATTGAGCAGTGGCAGCAGCAGATAAGGGGTCTGCATACCTCTTGACCTCTTAGCTCAAGACAGAAATTGCAAAGTTGATTGAACCACAGGATCTGGGTTAGCATGCATGTTCTGATCCATGACTGTGCTTCGGGGTAGAGGGTAAGATTGATCCAGCAGTTGCAGCAGTAGTTAAGAGGTTTGCATAACTGACCTCTTAGCTAAAGGGATCATTAGGGGAAATGTTTCATTTGAAGTCAGTGAAGTGCTTGGACCGACATGGACAAACTACTGAAGTTGTCTTTGGGAGAAATGTTTCATTTGGCATCAGTGAAGTGCTTGTGCATACATGGAGAAACTACTGAGGGGATCATTGGGTGAGAATGTTCCATCTGGTGTCATTGAAGTGCTTGGGTATACATGGAAAATGTAGTGAAATGATCACAAGGGGGAAAAGTTTGATTTGGTGTTGACGTGCCTGTGCAGATATGAATGAACTACTGAAAGGGTCATGTGGGAAATGTTTCTTTTGGTGTCAGTAAAAGTGCATGTACATACATGTTGCACTGTATGATGAGGAAAGCCATAGTGTGACAATTTTTAAATGCTTAACTATAAGCTTGGTTTCATCATTAAGTGTGTGTTATGGTTCATTAATTACTTGAAGCTTCAGTTAAAAAAAAAAATGTTTGAGTGCCAGCAAGAATTTCACAGAAGGTGTGAAATGTGGTGAAAATCTTCCCATTCAGCTTGATGGGATTGTGAAAGGAGGTGAAAATGTTCCCATTCAGCTTAATGGGGCAGTGGACACAGAAGTTCATTCTGCACATCTGAGACTGAGAGATTCCCATTCTGCAAGTGCATCACACTAAGTGAATTATAATTTCAATGTATGAGAAGTGGGGTATGGTGTTGTAGGAGGTGAGGCATGTTTTGAATTTGCTAAAGTATTTTTAGCTCTGTTGAGAAAAACAGTGGAAGGTTTAGTGCATTTTTTTCATTTTGCTTCATTTTTTCATATTGCTTCTTGTTATTTTAAGACTGGGCTGAATGACTTTTATGAAAGACACAATGGTCCAGTTGTGGTATGTGCCAAGGAATATAAACATGCTTTGTTACATGGGTGCTGGGCTGTGTTTCTTGAGGGGAGTACTGCAGAAGAAGACACCACCAAGTCACCTCATGGCAGCTGGTTATTACAGGTATGTGTAATTTTTTATGTTTGAGAGGTTGTCAAACTATGATGAGTGACTGCTTTCAGTTCCTCTATTGTCTGTATGTGTTGAGGATGCATAGCTATAAATTATGCATTTAGTGAATTTCTTTTGCAGTGTTTTATGAGTAAGGAATGTAGTGTTTTAGGTTATCTTACAGATTAGTACCTCGCAGGATGCGCAGTAGCAAATCCCGCCCCGACACGCCCCCGGCCGGGCTACGCAATATTGACATGAGTGTCATCCTCATTACGCTATGTTTTACATAACTAATTACTGTAAACAAACACAACGTAAAATGTTCTTATAAATTCCCCATTGTAGACTGGTCAAGGAGTTGGTTAATATAAGTAGGGGGGTGCAGGGGGGCATGCCCCCCTGCAAAAACATTTGTAAAAGTGGTGTACGTTGTGTTTTACGTAGTACCTGCGAGGGACTACTCTGTAAGATAACCAACCAAACTGTAAAAAAGGTGTACAGAAATTGTAGTAGTACTCCGAAGAAGTAGTTCAGCTGTACAATTACAACATGTTACTTAAAGAAAACCGATTTAAGAAGGAGTTCGTTTTAATAACCTCAACAAGAGCAAACATACAGTTTGGTTGGTTATCTTACAGAGTAGTCCCTCGCAGGTACTACGTAAAACACAACGTAACCCACTTTTATAAATGTTTTTGCAGGGGGGCAGGCTCCCCTGCACCCCCCTACTTATATTTAACAACTCCTTGACCAGTCTACAATGGGGAATTGAATTGAATTGGAAATAGATTTCTTGCTTTTACTGCAAGAAAGCACTGCATATGTAACACATTTCACATTTGAAGTAGCTGTCGATGCTGGCCTTGACAACTACACCTGTCAGTCAAAACTGCCAATCATGCCAGACACGCCCAAAGCTGCGCAGTACCGCCCGCGAGGTACTAATCTGTAAGATAACCGTGTTTTACAGTATTGGTTTTGTTTGCTTTATGAATTTACTATTTTAATTGTGATGCAAGTGGACTGTTTTTCATATGAGAACATATTTTATGTCAGCCTTTGCTTCATTTGACTTCAGTGCAATGTTTTATTTTAATTTGATATGTTTATAGTGGTTCAGTTTGTTTTCTAAGAGGTGGGAATTAACTAGGTATTTTCTTACTGAATTGCGTGTGTGTGTGTGTGTGTTTGTCTGCACTCTGCTTAGAATCAATCAGACTAGACCTGTCTTGTTTAAGAGTAGTAGATAGGAAGGAGTTTAGCTGTAGCTTTTTGACGAGGTTCATGCAAGCTGTACAATGGGACAATATTAAAAAAAATAAATCAGCTTAGTTATGTCAAGGTGTCACAGTGGAATACTTAGGATTTCAAATTTTCTCAGATGATTTCTACATAATACAGAGCAGCCAGGAGTCAGACAATCAACCTAGGCAGTGGAACTGTTTGCTGCTTCCATTTGTTTGTGTAATTCGTGTCGAACTCCACAAATAAGCTGTTATTAATATGTTATTGTGGATATAACTGTATAAGTACAGCTGCTGATAATGCAAGGCATTATAATTGTGTTAGCCTGATCTTTATTGCCTTGCCATCTCACATCCTTTTCCCAAATGCTGTTGGCTTCTTTGTTTCCATTTATGTACTGTTTGTCAGGAGGGCAGGCCTTTGGAAGATGAGACAGCAGGTCATGGGTCAAGATGTGTTTTTTTTTTCCTTAGACTAAACTCTCGAGATCACTTTCCATGTCATACATTTGCTTTGCTTACCTTCCATAAAGTGTGTCATATCTACTACTCTAACACCACTATAGTCCTAGGTGAATTTCCAGGTAACAAAGAGTTGATTTTCAAGCAACAACATTTTGGCCTCATCAGTTAATGTGTGTGTGTGTGTGTGTGTGTGTGTGTGTGTGTGTGTGTGTGTGTGTGTGTGTGTGTGTGTGTGTGTGTGTGTGTGTGCGCGTACATGTGTGTGCCTGTCGATCTGCCTGTCTGTCCAAAGGGAGGTATACATAACAGGTGTGCGTGCTGGTGACAGGGCAATGACTGAGAATTATGCTCTTGTGTAAACTGGGAAGGCTGTGGTATTGGTTCGTAGGTTGTTACTAGGCCAACGACCACTAGGGCCTTTATAAACCTAGCCATACACCCCAACCCAGTTTTGTCCCAGAGTAGCTTGGGGATCTATTAGGAGTGGGGAGTATGTTAGTAAGGCAGTAGCTAAGAGACTAATGGAGGGAATGTTGACCGAAGAACATTATACTTACTGACGGACTCTGTCCATCAGAGACATGTGAGCCAGACCGGGGGTGAATTTTTAATTTCCCATCCAATGGTCAAAGTTTTATTTGAAAAGGGTCATGGATGAACTCTGCTTCTCATGGATGGGAAGCCTGTTCAATAACACAGGGATCCTTTGTGTCCCAGATCTGTCCCTCCAGCATATCTATTTGTGTCATAAATGAAGTTCAAATGTTTGACTCTAGTGTTTCTAGTGCTGTTTGTTTCCTGGCTGTATGAAAGACTCATCAGGGCTGGTTCTGAGGATGCCTTATAAGTCAGGAACCTGTAGGATACAGTCTAAGGAGACAGGGCCTTTAGGCAATCTGTGTAGGACAGGGTATTCATGCCCTAGATTCCCCTGATGAGGAATCTTTGTGGGCTTCCCAACTGTTGCAAGTGTCTGGTTACTTACATGCCAAAGAGGGCATTTTACCCAATGATGGGTCTGATATGGGCTGAGTAGCATGATACTATAAGTTTCTTGGACCTAGATGCCATAACCTTTACAATAGGTTGGGTAACAAAAAAAAAAGATTTTCTTAGTATCTTTGCTGTATGTTGGTCAAAGACCAGATTACTGTCTGCATATGTTCCCAGATCCATGACTACCTGATCGACTCTTAGGGGTGTTTTATTGATGGAGTAATTAAAATGGGTAGACAGTTTTCCACAGGGAGTTATAGTTTGTTTCTTGATGTTGAGTTTTAAACTGTGGCTTTGGCAGCAGTCATTTGTTTGTTAGACCCTCTTGCAAGATGTTTTGTCATGGGATGATTTAATGACAGCTCCCAGTTTACAGTTGGCTGCAAATTTGGTGAGCCAAAGGCCTTTGACATTAGCCCTGACTACCAGGAAGTAGATACCAAACAGGAGTGGGCCCAGCATAGAGCCCTGAGGTACTCCACTGTTGACCAGTCTCTTGGTGGATGTGGTTTCACCAATCCTGGCTTCTTGGGTCCCATCAGTGAGCCTGCCAGCAATCATGCAAGTTAGTAGGGATGTATGCTTAGTTTGGAGAGTTCATAGGATCACAGGAGGTTACTAGGCTAATGGCCCTGGGGCCCATTCAGGCCTTTTGAGTCAGTAGTGCATAAGGAGTTAGACTTACGGATATGGAGTATCTGTAGTAGGGCGGGGTCCGATATTGCCTTGTAGGTAAAACAGATCATCCCTGAGCAATCTGTACGATACCAAGTAGAGTGATAGTGATTTGAGCCTGTCTGCATAGGACAGGTGTTGGAGGCCATGCATTCTGTTTGTGAGGTATTTCAGTGGCCTTTCCAGCTGGTGCAGATGTTTGGAGAGGTGCATGCCAAACGGGGCATTATACTCAATTATTGGTCTAATGAACCCAATAACCCCAACAACAAAGAAAGCATCCTAGACTGGATCATAGTTAACAATCACCCTTCTACATATAAAACAGGTACTCTTCCTGATGACCTTAGTGACCTTTCACTAACCTATGTCATCAGACAAAGACTCAACATCCCCAACTCTAATTTCTTTAGGACTACTCGATCCAATAAAAATTTTAGCTTTGAATGCTTCCAGGCTGAACTTAAAGCTTGTGACTGGTCATCACTGAAACACCTCCAGCTAGAGGAGGCAGTTTTATACTTAAACAGTAAATTCTTAAAAATTCTAGACTATCATGCCCCCTTACACACTATCAGAATTAGGACTAAAGCTGCTCCATGACTTACTAATGAAACCAGATTGAAAATGTCACTCAGAAACAAAATCTGGGCCAAATGGAGAGCTTCTAAAAAACCAACAGATCATCTAGAATTTAAACAATTGAGAAATGCTGCTAAAAGATCTATAATGACTGACAAAAAAAAAATTCTACTTTCAGCTCCAGCAGACCCACAAATATAAACCAAGAAAATTCTAGTCAAGCATAAACAAACTCCTACACCCAGGTCACACCAAAACACCAACCCCATCAGATACCACCAAGAACAATCCTAAGCATATTGCCAATACCTTTAATACCTTCTTTACTGAAGCTGTCCAATCACTAGCAAACTCTCTACCCCCTGTTAAACCATGTCTGTCATCCACCTCATCTAGCTTATTACCATCATTCAACATTGGAGACTACAACAGTTGACATAGGGACCGGTGAACAAGCCTTTAAAAGGGCTTTAGTTTTAAAGCACAGTAACATAACTAGGGAAGTTAAAGACTTGGTCCAGAGAAACTGGAAGATGTTAAAACATAATAAGGACATAGTACACAAAGTGGGTAGTGAGCCAAATTTTGTTTTTAAAACGGGAACAAATTTGAAAAAGGTTTTTGAAAGTAATAACAGGAATTTAACCCCAGATAAGGGGACTAGTAGGTGTGGTAGGTGTGGGTACTGCAAATATATTTTGGATGAAGTACCCATCACCTTAAAAAACTATGGTAATAGTAAGATTTATTTTAAGAAGGGTAATTGTTATACTAAAGGTATTGTGTACTTAGCCCTGTGTAGGTATTGTCCAAGTTTCTATGTAGGGAATTCAGAGAGGGCATTGAACAAGCGTATCTACGAGCATCTTTATAATATTAGAAAAGGAAATATAAATAATGCATTAAGTAAGCATCTACAAATAGAACCTAAACATACAGGTTTCCATTTTGGAATTCTTGAACAAGTGCCAATTGATCCTAAGGGGGGAGACTGGGAGAGCTGGTTATGTTGTAGGGAGACCTACTGGCAATTAAAATTAAATGCCACCCATCCCCCAGGACTAAATGAGTATATTTCTATTAAGCCTTATTTAATAAAAAAGGCAGAGAATTTACAACATCAAAATTGAGATATTCATAAACAATTTTACAAGTAGATTGTATTGCAATAGGTTTTTTAATTATTTAAATGGATATTAATTTATATAACTCTAGGTTTTGTTTTTTAACACACCTTTATATTTGTCTTTTTAAAGTGTGGTTAGACATTTTTATTTATTATTTTTATGTATTTTGTAGGAACCTGGTAGGTTTTTACTAGGTTTCTTTGTGGTTAATAGTATGAAAAGTTTTGAGTTTTGAAATGTGTGCTTTTACTTTAAATTTTGTGGAAAAAGTTACCTTTTGGCACCTTTTTTGAAATGGGGTATTTATGACAGTTAACTGATACATTTACTGTTCTTGCACTTGAAAAAGCCCTACAATTGAGTTAGGGTGAAAGCGCTTGTGATATCTTATCAATAAACTATTTTTGGACATTCACTCCTGTTTCGCTGGTCGACCGTTTTATTTGGAATACAGTTTTGGTTGTACGGTCTGTTTTCTACAATTTCCATTCAAGTTAGGATAATTAAGTTACCCATGTGAGTAGCTTTGGTTTTTTGTTTTATATATATATATATATATATATATATATATATATATATATATATATATAGACAGATATTTGCATGCACTGGTGATCTGGTCCAGGGATTTTGTGTTTACAAAAATCTAGGAATATTTGTGCCTGTATGTTTGGTGTCATATATGATTCCCAGTTAATAGTGGGGTACATATATATCAATTTTCCATCTCCAAAATGAAGAACACTAGGCCTCATAATGTGGGATAAATGTGCAAAATGTTTAACACATACTAAGAGCTTACTAACAACTTCAACTAGGAAAGTCATAGGTTGGTTAAAATATGCTGGTTTTACTTATAAAAATGATCTTTTAATGAATGAATATGATTATTTTCTATTTACCATGGATATCAGTTAAAAAATTCCTAACACTGAATGTGTGACAGATCCTTTCAATATGGGACTTCAAGAAACATGAACTTTTTAAGACCCCAAATGAGGTACGTTCCTCGTAATGAGGTACACTTGAGAGGTATAGAGGGGTAGTTAAAGTTGCCCGTGAATATCGTATTAGTTTGAATGGTGATTGCTTCCAGTAAGTTTAAATATATGGCATGAGTTTCCTTTGTCTTAGAGGGTGACCTATAGCTTGCAAGGAAGTGGTTTTTGGTTTTGCCTATGTTAATTTCAATGTGGAAAAGTTCTAAGCCTTGAGGTATTTTTATTTTTGATGTTTATGATAATGTTCCTTTCCTTTTTTTTATTTTTTATTTTTTTTTTTTTTGTTGTTTGTATAGTATATATTTTTTTTTTTTTCCCCTCTCTGCTGAAAAAAAAATGACATCCCCCCCCAGAGAGAGTCAACAACAACAAAAAAAAAAAAATAAAATAAAATAAATTGAGACATCTCTACCTTTAATGTCCGTCAGTGTAGTAGCTGGTCTAAATGTGTAGAAGGCATTATAACCTTGCACCGTCGGTGTGCTCTACACATCGTTAAACCACATCTCAGTGACCACACAAGCAACAGCATTCTCTAGGGTGAAGAGACCTTCTGTGGAGTGAGACTTTTTTTTAGACTTCTAGCACTGAGCAGTAACACCTTTAGATTGTCTTGGTTTGATTTGCTATTTCAGAAGTACTTTCAAGTTTGGCATTACCTAAAAAAGCACTATGTGGGGAGGACAATGTCTAATATATGAAAGCCTAGAAGGGAGTGGTGCAGACCATCCCTTGTAAAGCAACATGGTCTGTTAACCATCTCCTTCCATGCTGATAAATATTAGTGGTTCTCCTGATTTTCACTGAAAATATTTTTTCACATCTGTCCCAAGTGTGTTACAAGCATATAAATAAGGCTCTTACAACTGTATACATAGCTTTATCATTTTCTGCAGATATCAGTCTCCACTGAAAATTCAGTTTCTTGAAGTGTGTTACATTAACTAAAGCATTGACTAAATATATAAAAAATAGTTACATAATTTTCAATTTGTGTTAAGAAATGCCCGAGTCAATAGGTTTGCATGCTAATTATTCTAAAATTGCTACAGTCATCCTTGGATTTCTGTTAAGTGTTTCTGATCTTGGAAATACTGGATTAAACAATGGGTGCCAGCAGAGGTGAAAATGGTCATATCCAACCTGATGAGGTGCTAAGTACATTGGTTTCTGGCTTGGTATTGACTTTCATTTCATTTAATGAGACATTTAAATGCTGAGCTGTTAAAACTGTCTTATGCATTTTAATGTATGTATTTAACTGAATGTCTTAACCAGTGTAATCTATTCATGGATTCATTGCAAAGTGGTAAATATTGTCTAGGTGCATCATGTGGAGAGACAAGACTTGGCTTAATTGATTGGGGGTGGGTATGCTGTTTTATGAAACAATATGTGTGTTGCTTTCTATAGAATTCTGCTTAGTTGTGGAACTCGCAGTCATAAGGGAAGGTTGGACAAGATGTTAGTACAGTCTTGTTTTAATTACTGCTTTTTATAAAGTTTACTTTTTAAGGTTGGTGACAGTGGGATTATAGATGGCTTGCACGATTTGCTATAGGTGACTTGAAATTTTTGGAGTAAGTTTTACAGATAATGGCAATATTCTGCTGGTTAAGCTGTTCTTTAGAGTCCGTGCAAGCCATCTGGAGAAGCAGTCAGCATTGTAGGAGATGGCTGCTTGAAGAATTAATGGGACTTGTTTAAACTACACACTTGGATATTACAGGTAAGTGAACATTTTTATGTTTGGGAGATTCCGATTTAAACTGTATGTTATTGATGTCATCTCTTGTGTTTTGTTTTCACTACTGGATGAATTTAAGTGGACACTATGTAGTTGTACTTCTTGTTTCCTTATTGCATGGTTTATATAGTGTAAAGCTTTGTATTATAGGTTTCATTTTTTACAGGTTATTAGTTTTCATGCACTCTGAGTGTACAGTAATTTCAATGTGTGTTTGGTTGATGGAGGAGTGTCATCTCCATTGCTAACTGGCTATTTTTTCACTGATTGCTTGGGAGTCTGGTTTTCTAGGAGGTGTATCATGTTCTTTTTGCAAGATTTTAGCTCAGCTGAGAAGACGTGGTCATTGCTGAATGTTTTAGTGTGGCTTATTACTTATTTATTTTTTATACAGTATTTATTGCGTTTTCCTTTTTGTGGATAGTGACAAGTTTAGAATTACTTTTGTTGGGGGGGTTGTGAAACCAGAGTTGTCACTTCACCTCCTGGTACCATATGGGGCAGTGATTATGACCATGCTTTATTGCTCAGATACTGGGTAGGTTTACCTGCTGGCTCAATTGAAACAACAGTCCACTTCACACATGGCTCCGGTGAGACATTCTAGTACATGTTTACAAGCCTACTGAAGGATGTCACAGGTTAGTGTATGTTTTTCTATATGAGATTATTTAAATTCTCTTTCATTCTGTGTGTTAAATCTTGAATCGGGAATATAAGTTGTATGAAAAACTAAGTATGAATGATGCATTCAGTGTACTGTCGTGCCATGTGTTGTGCATAAGTAGTAGGTTCATAGGTTAATACTAGACTAATGACCACCAGAGTCTTTACAAGTCCAAAATCGGGTGTAACTTTTAAATATTACCCTAATTCACGTTAATAGGAAAATAACCGGATTTGCATCAGTAAGGATTTCTTAAAGACTAAGAAGTATGAAACTCGGTAATCTACCAGTGTAGTACCTCGCAGGATGCGCAGTAGCAAACCCCACCCCTAACATGCCCATGCCTTACAAAGCTACATTCATATTAATTAGCTTTCATGTAGCTGTCAGTTACAATCATCTGTAAGACGTTTATTGGTACATTAAAGAACGCATGCATTATAAAAACAGCTGAAATATTGCGGAAAAAAAACATACATTATAATATCCTCTGAAATATATCTGAAAATAAAGGACATACATTATAAAATCAGCTGAAATATACTGATATATATATATATATATAGAAATAAGTACAGGTTCAATCATCAAGCAAAGTTTATAAAGTTTGATAAAGTACTGTAATGAAATACAAATACCATAATGAAATTCAATGCCCGAACCAAGTTTATTGGTATGTTAGAGTTAAGGTTCTTTAAGGACTATGTGCACAGTTTGTCAGGACCAAGCTACTAGGAGGTTGAGCACTTTCCCTTTCAATAACCAGAAGAATGTGCATTTACAGACTTAAAATATACAAAAACAATCAGAGCAGTTTACCTTAATAGCTGTCAGTGAATATGGTTATGCACAAACCTTGTCAGTCCTGCTCATGTGGTACTGAAATTACATTGTGCCACAGTGTCTATAAATATGACAATGTCCTGTATTGGGAACCACAGTTAAAAGTAAAGCACATATATATTTACACACACAACATATATATTGTTCTTCTGATTGGAGATAATGGCAAATTAGCTTCTCAAACCAGCGTAGGGTGGGGTAGTGGGGTACTAAAATTATGCAACATTGTCTTCATGCTTTATATTCATAAGGGGGTTCGGAAAGAGCAGTTACACTTAACATCATCCTTATAAAGGGGAAATAACGTATTCTATGCTTGAAGCCAACAGCTACCATTACACTGTTTCAATATGCATATTAAAATAGATACTCTGAATCGTCAAAACGTTCTAGTCTTTAAGCTTTGACTTTAGTTTATGCCCAGCATTTTCTTTATGTGCACATGCATAACTAAGTCAGTTACATATTACTTTACACAATTCCTAGTGAGGATCAGAAAAGCAAACAAGATTCCGGAGCATTAGTACTATCGCAGAACGAATGCGGCTTAAAACGGACAAATGAACAACTGTAAAGCCAACTGCTCAGTAAACATGCACTGCTTTTCAGGGTCTTCTTCATTGTAAACTGTACATGCTCAGTGCTCCAGAATGGGATACTGCAGCACCGGCAGTCCAGAAATATTATTAGCTTTACCGCTTGGGTTACATGCTGAATTATGGTACATAAGAATGTACAGGTGTTTTTTCTCAAAACATACTTAGTTTAGGACAGTGGAAATTAGCAGAAATGCTGAATGTAAGGTGTTTTTCTAAAAAAAAGTACTTAGCTTAGGATAGGGGAAATTAGCATACCTTGTCACTCTGATGTGCGATGACCTGCCAATCAATGTGGACATGCCCTAACCTGCACAGAACCGCCCTCGATGTACTTCACTGGTAGATTACCTGAAACTCTACTGTCTGACATTACAGACTTAAGTATGACACTCTGACATTACTGACTGACTTTAATCTTCAGTGATTTACCAGAAAATCAAAACATTTTAAAAGCAGAAGGGTAATACTATGAGGCAAAATCAGGGACAGTCTGAAGTAGTTAATGACCACTAATATTGTTTTCGTAATTTTGTGTGACGATTTTTTGTTGTGATGTGGTTATCTAGTTATTTCCACAGATTTCCTTAACTGGGTATAATTTATTCTTGGTTTTCATTTGGGCAGTTGTTGCAATCACAAGTGGTATATTATATTATATTATATTATATTATATTATATTATATTATATTATATTATATTATATTATATTATATTACATTACATTAGTGGGGTGTAGGCAGAGGCAACATTTGTATGGGCAAGGTCAAGCATGATATTTATTTACTGAATTCTGAAGACCAGGAAAGTCTACTTTGGTAGTTGTCCATTTTTATTGGAGGTCCAGGGAGAAAAGTTCCACAGTATTTCAAAAATATTCTGAAAACAATTTTACAAGCCTCAAAAATTAAACAAAATCTGTAGTTTAAATAACTGTACCAAATTAGATATAATGTGACAAAATTAGTTAAAACAAATACAACTTGTATATAAATAATTTAATTATTAGAGACATTTTAGACAGTTGTTAGAAGTTAAAGATAAACTGGTGTAAAACATACAGAAATTGCAATGTGAAGATTTTCTACATTAAATCCTTCACTTCACAGGTACTCCATAACCTCAGTTTCTATTTCTTTAACTTCTCCATTACTAATCCTCTTTTCTACTTTTCTTCTTTGTTCACTTATTTTTTGTATTGTAAAGTTTTCCATGTCCGGATTCCTTTGCCTGTATTTCTCTTCAAATATCTTTGGTGCTGCTCTTTTTGTATTGGTTAGTTTTGCTTTCTCCTTTGCATAAATATTACACCATATTAAATCTCTTTTTCTTTTCCATGTCCATATTTCTTCTTCAGACGTCTCTTGATCTTCCTGCTTCTCCTTACTTTGGGGACTCATTCCATCATGCTGTGATGTAACCTATGTTAGACCTTCTACATCAAATCCTTCACTTCACAAGTATTCTCTAACTTCTACTTATTTTTTTAACTTATATTTTACTGCTGTTCTACATTCCCTCTTTGTGATCTTATTTTTTTATTGTGAAATTTTCCATAGCTGGATGCCTTTGCCTGTATTTCTCAGCAAATATCTTTGGGGCTGCTTTTTTTGTATTGATTAATTTGGCTTTCTCCTTTCCATAAATATTGCACCATATCAGATCTCTGTTTTCCATATCCATATTCCTTTTCATACCTTAGAAAAATCTTTAGGTTTTGTTCTTTATATTTTTGCACTTCCTCAGATGCTTCTTTTTCCAAAGAGATGAAAGTTTCTTGCTCTATATAATGTTTTTCATGAATTATGCACTTATTAGCTAACTGGCAGCATGGTTTTAGACCAGTTCATAGCACCACCTCTGCTCTTTTATCCTTCTCTGACCACATTAGTAAAATATCGGAATAATGAGCTTTTATCCTCCACCCTCTTTATTGACTTGTCAAAAGCATTCGACATGGTCACCCACCAACTACTCATTAACATACTCAAAAACCTGTCACTAGATACATTGGCTATACAATGGTTCCAATCCTACCTAAACAGCAGGCAACAGGCTGTATTATGGGAGAATAACTTATCTTCTAACCTTCCGATTCCCCTTGGTGTCCCTCAAGGCTCCATACTAGGACCACTCTTATTTTCTATATTTATAAATGATCTACATTCTGCAATACCTCAAGCTACCTGTATCCAATATGCAGATGATTCAACATTAATCTGCTCATCCACTTCTCCATCAGATCTTCAGTCACTAACCCAAAATGTGTTTAATACAGTTGAGAAATGGCTTCTACACCGATCTGTTATCTTGAACCCCAAAAAGACAAAACTTCAACTATTTACTCCCACCCATAGATCCTCCCCACTTAATTTTACTGTTACATCAAGTAATGGTACTATTATCTCTCTGGATCCCACTACAAAACTACTTGGGGTACTAATAGATAACAACCTTACCTATGATTTCCATATAAACAGTACTATAAAAACAGTCAACAAGAAACTAGGTTCCCTCTATAGGATCAAACCCTTTCTAACCCCACTAGCCAGGTCCACTATTGCCCATACCCACTTAATCTCTACCCTACTATATGCCTCCCCTATATATACTAAACCATGTAAAAGCAACTTGAACAAGCTGGCCAACTCCTACAATAACATTGCCAGATTTACAACTGGGTCTTCCTACAGAACCCATCATTGTCACAATCTTAAACAGCTAGGATGGTTAGAGCTGCCAAATCTTTTAACATTTAACCAACTAACAGTTGCCCACAAGATCCTGTATCAACCTACTAACACACCAATACTGACAAATCTTATTTCCCCCTATAGCAACCTAAAGACCCTACACTCATCTAATAAACAACTTGTGCAAATATGTAAAACTAACAATTTGGCTGGTGACTCTCTGTTCTCTAATACTATTGGCAAAACCTGGAACTCCCTCCCCAGTGGTCTAACCTCCCTTACCTCAGTGACCCTATTTAAAAGCAAACTGAAACCATACTTTAAAGCACAATGGTTATGTCCCTGTGCTAACCCTGACTAACTACCTCACTTACCAATAGGTATTACTCATCTTATCTGCATGTGCTAGATACTTTTCTGTTACCTAAAAAGAGTATGCATCTGTACAGTTGAAAGATTTTTACCTGTGATTCATTGCTATGACTAACTATACCTGATATGAACTACATTTGTGAATAAAATTCCAATGTAAAGTAAAAAACTGTAATGTACCTCAACTTTTTGTAAAATCTCTCTTACTGTAAATAATATTGCAAATGTGGAGCTTTTCTCCCCAGGCCTCTACTGAAAATGGACATATATCAAGTTGGACTAGCTCAGTCAACAAATGTAAAATAAAATAAAATAAATAAAATAAATCTTTTGTATTAATGAACGCAATTTTTATTTGAAGCTTCTGACAGTTTTTCTTGTGGAAGAATTTTTCTTTCCTCTAATTTCTCTCATAATCTTTTTGTATGTCCTGTGTCTGGAAATTCTGGGCTTCTTGCAAAATAGTAACAAAACATAATTTCTTTCTTAGGTTCATAGGTAGGTACTAGGCTATCTGCCGGAAGGCATTTATAAGCCTAGCTGGAATGTGTTGGCTTTCGCCGCCCCCTTAGATTAGTTCCCTGTGCCTCTGTCCAGCAGAGCCATTGAAGTGATCCCTGGGGTAAACTTTCTGTTTCCCATCCACTCGTCAAGGTTTCTCTTGAAGAGGGTTAGCAAGGAGCTCTGCCTAATGTAGATTGGAATCTTGTTCCAGAGCATGGGAAGTCTCTGGGACAGGAATCTATCCCTCCAGCATGTCCTATTTATTGTTGTGGTGAGGTTTAGATCCCTGAAGCGTGTGGCTCGAGGGGATATGGTTTTCTTTAGGTGGAGCATGTCCATCAATTCTGGGTTGGATATGGCCTTGTATGTCAGGCAGAGACCACCTCTGAGGAGGCGGTATGCAACCGAATACAGCTGGAGTTTCTTCAGTCGAGCTGCATAGGGCATCTGCTTGAGGCCAGTGATCCTCTTGGTGAGGAACTTGTGTGGTCTTTCCAGTTATTGCAGGTGTCTTGTAAAGTACATCCCAAATGGGGCATTGTACTCTGTGATGGGTCTGATGAGTGATGCGTAGAGGGGCCCAATGACTTCTTTCGATCTGGATGCAAATGTGGATGTGATTAGGTGGGCCACATAGAAGGATTTTCTAACCACTATGGCAATGTGATTATCAAAGGAGAGGTTACTATCTACTTAGGTCCCCAGATCCCTTATTACGTCTCCATATTTAGGGGGCTACCACCTATGTGGCAGTTTGTGGCTACTTTGTTTTTTCCAAAGGGGATGACTATGCACTTTTTGGCATTTAGCTTTAGATTTAGACCATGGTTTTGACATCAGGTATCTATCTCAGTGAGACCCTTTTGGCGGATGTCTGTGTCAGCCGGAGAGTCAATTATAGCCCCTAGTTTGCAGTCGTCTGCGAACTTGGTGAGCCATAGTCTTCCTGTGCTTGCCTGTACCTCTGAGAAGTATATGCCGAACAGGAGGGGTCCTAGGACTGAGCCCTGGGGAATGCCACTTATAACCGGTTTAGAGTCAGACCTAGCTCCTGCAACTCTTACCATGTGGGTTCTGTCCGTGAGCCAGTTGGCAACCCATCTCGTGACGTAGGGGTTTATGTTCAGGCTGGTGAGCGTGTCTATAATAACTGAGTGGTGAATGGTATCGATGGCCTTTGCGAGGTCTAGGTAGGCTGTGTGGACCATCTTTCCCTCTTCAATAGCCTTGGTAACTGTCTCAAAGAAGTCCACCAGGTTTAGGAGGCATGATCTGCCTTTAACAAAGCCGAACTGTGTTGGGTCCAGTGTTTGGAGGTTTCTAATGTCTCTGTTAATGAGATCCATGATGATGCACTCCATAGCTTTGCAGACCAAGCTAGTCAGGCTTATAGGGCGATAGTTCCCGGGGTCCATTTTGGCTCCACCTTTGTGTGCGCCACTCTGTAGGCACGTAGCCTGTGGAGAGGCTGAGTTTAAAGTGTGTTTATATGAGGTGTTAGTTCATCTTTGAGCTCATGTAGGACGCAGCCTGGGACACCGTCCGGTCCCATTGATGCTGTGTTTTTGGCTTTGGAGAGGGCTGTTTTAACATGAGTGTCTGTGATTTCAGGGACACTACATTCTTCTGGTATAGTTATGGGCCCTTTTGGGAGTGACAGGGGGGTGAAGTTTGCAGTGAACCTGTCTGCCAGGATATTGGCTATATCGGTCGGTTCAGTGTATTTTGTGCCATTCTGCACTAACTCTGAGCAGATCTGACAATTGCCACTTAGATTCTTGACATAGCTACAGGATGCCTTGTGGTTATCTTTGGAGTCCATGGCAATTTTTCTTTCAAAGCCAGCCTTGGATGATTTTATGAGGGAACGTAGTTTCTTACTGATACTGATCAGGGATGTCTTCCCTTCTTGGGATTTTACTCTTTTCTGTACTAGTTTCCTCCTTCTATTGTACAGCTTGTTTATGGCAGGGGTCCACCAGACTGGTTTCCTTTCCTTGGAGGAGTGAGTCTTGGTTTTGTTTGTGATTTCATGATCCATGCATTCTTGTAGATGGCCATAGAGTGCATTAGTAAAGGATTTTGCAGCTTGGACAGCATTATCCTTTAGCATGGGGGCTTTGAAACTTCCACCTTGGTCTTAAGTAACGTGAAGTTTGCTTTAGAAAAAATTTTCATGGTGGTTTCTTTGACCGGGGTTGGTGGCGGAATGTGGATATCCAGAGTGATTACTTTATGGTCAGATCTAACCATTGAGGGGTTGACCTCTGGTGTGGGACACCGGTCGCCCATGTTGGTGATGACCAGGTCCAATATGTTGTCACCTCTGGTGGGGGTGTTAACCAGTTGATCCAGGGCATTTGAGTTTATAAATTCTAGGAAATGTTGGGCCAGGGAGTTCGTACTTGAGTAGTTCTCCCAGTTAATGTTTGGATAATTGAAATCACCCAATATCAGGGTGTTTGGTAGGACCTTTATGTTTCCCAGTGTTTCCAGGAATGTGGAGTGGGGGTCCTGGGACATGGTGGGTGATCTGTAGCAAGCTATAATTTGAATAGCAGTTTTGCCCATTGTTAGTTGCATGGGGATGATCTCTGAAGCATCGTGCTGTGCCACTAACCTGGAGGTGGGGGTATCCTTGATGAATATGAATAATCCCCCGCCTTTTGTATTTCGGCCCAGGTTTTGTGGCTGAAATGTATGGAATGAGTTGTAGCCTGGTAGTGCTGGGGTGCTCTCTGGAGCCTTAAACCAGGTTTCTGTTACTGCACATATATTGATTTTTCTCCATACTGAGGAGTGCCTCGAGTGCATGCATTTTGAGGTTTAGACATCTGGCATTGAGCATCATTACCCTCAGTTTTTTGTTACTTGTGCTATTTACGGCAGTGGGTTTGTCTTTTGAGCCTTGCCTAAAAAAGGCACTATGGGGGTGGCAAGAGCATTGGCCAGTATTCGAAAGCCTAAGGGTGACAGGTGCAAGCCGTCTCTAGCAAAGTAGCGTGGCTTGTCGAGCATGTCATCCCAGGCTGACAGACACTGAATCCCCTTTGAATGACACCAGAAGCTTAGCCAATTGTTGAAATTGATAATTTTTTCTCTATATCATGGTATCATTCTTGGTGAGGGCAGGATGCTACTCAGGGTCAGGGTCATACCAGCCTTATGCTCAATAGTCCAGTCTATTGTCTTTATGGCTCTTTTTGGCCTATCAGTTTTTGTGATTTTTTGTTGACTACTACTTCCTTCTACGCCATGGGGGGGCATCCTCCTCTTGGGCCCAGCCTGGCCCCATTGTAGGAATGTTTTAGTGTCATCAGGATTCTACTCTGTAAATTTTTTCACTCTTGGCACCAATGTGCCTACCAGGATTGGGCACTTTTTTATCTTGGGGCTTGTGCACCCAGCTGTCTTTTTTTTCATTTTTAACCTACTTCTGTCCATGATATATGGGATATAAAATCCAGTCTATATATCAGTGATGTCTTGGTGAGATTTTGTGAAAAACAAGGTCCACCTTGTGAAGGTACTCACCAAGACTTGAGGATGAATTAAATTTCAGCAATGCTACTCCGCTTGCTGACACATTATCTCTTCATTTGGACCCTATAGGGTCAGTATAGGTGGCTGCATTGAAAATCAGCTCTGTACTAACACTTCTGTATTGCCTTTGAGGTTGCAGACATAGCTAAAGAATGCTTTGTGGTTGTTCTTGGCCTGGAAGGCCAGATTTACTGCAAATTTGGCTTTGTTAGACTTTATTTGTCCTTTGAATTGTTTGTATAGTATAAAAGTTCTTTTATCCTGCTGGGTACTATACCTCCTAATTTTTGCCATGATTTTCTTTTCTTTTTTTTTTTGCTATACAGCCTATTGATGTTGTGATTTCACCATGGATCTTGTTTTTTGAGTTAGTTCTATTCTTCCTGGTATGTACAGCTGCCTCTGCACAGCTATTAACATGCTTGTATAGAGTTTCAGTGAAGAGTTCTGCATAGGCAGCAGCATTCTCAGGTTTTTGGGGGACTTGAAATGTTGCCAGATTAGCACTTAGTAGTAGAAAGTTAGCCTTTGAATAGTTCTTGAACATTCCAGAGTTAGCTGCAGTTCCAAGATTTATTTTTACTTCAAAGAAGACCATTTTGTGATGTGACCTTATCCGAGAAGACTTTACACTATGGGGTGTGCAGCACTCTCCCATATTAGTGAGGACCAGACCCAGTATATCTGCATGCCTGTTTGATGTATTGACAATCTGATCCAGGAATTTCTTTGCCTGCATGTTTACTGTCCTAAATTATTCCCAGTTAATAGTGGGGTAATTAAAGTTACCCATGAATATGATATTGGGTTGGATGGTGAGTGTTTCCATTAAGTTTAAACACATGCTATGGCTTTCCTGGACCATAAAGAGGAACCTATAGCTTGCAAGGAAGAGGTATGTGATTTTGTGTGTGATGATTTGAACATGGAGAAGCTCAAGTGCATTGCCCTGTTTGACCAGCCTTGAGGTATATTAATTTTGGATGTATTTTTGATGTAAATTGAAATACCTCCCTCTTTAGCCCCTGTCTGTGTAGTTGCTGGTCTAAATGTGTGGAAGGTATTATAGCCTTCCACTGCCGATGTGCTATCTGTGGCTATAAACCATTGTCTCAGTGACCGCACAGATGTTAGCATTGTGAAAAGAGCTTGAAGGATTTGAAGTTTTTTGTTTAGACTTGTAGTACTGAGCATTAACACCTTTAGATCTTATTGATGATCTGGTGATATGCTAGCCAACTCAAGCTAGATAACCAGGCACCACCTATCCAGTAGCTTATTGAACTAGGGCTGCTATTATGGAAGACACAGTCTGACATATAGGACACATAGGCCCCTTAGACCATTATCATGGTCCCTTGTGTAGTTTGGAGTAGACCAGTTCTGCAACCCATTTGGCAACATTAGTCAACATGACCAGCTCACCAACAGCCAGTTTTTACAATGTTGAGTCGCTATGCTTGACATGGTGTGTAGTCTGTGATGAGTGATCTCCTATCTAGAGGATACTGCACATCACAGTTAATGCCTAAAGTGGTTAGTTTTACAATTCTTGCCTCAACAGGCACTACCTACAGTATGTGGTGCTACCCATGACTCCAGTTATTTGTTTATGGTGAGTTTGAGTTGACAACACCCAGCATGTTTTGGGAGGTGGGAAGTACTGTACAGAGACCACATGCAAACTCTGAACAGGCATTAACCACTGGTCAGGCTCAAGCCTTGTATTTTGTGCATGACAGACAAAGCCCTTACCCATTGTGTCAACTATGTTAAAGATTACATTGTTCCTTTATAGTTTATGCTATTTACCATCTGATAATGGAGTGGGGACACTGTATGATCAGGAATAGCATGTGTATTAGAGCATAGCTGCACTGTCTCAAGTACATTTATTATTTATTTATGGCACAACATAGTGTGATCAGGAGTAACATGTATTAGAGCACAGCTGCATGGTCTCAAGTACATTTATTATTTATTTATGGCATGACATAGTATGATCAGGAATAGCATGTGTATTAGAGCACAGCTGCACGGTCTCAAGTACAGTTATTATGTATTTATGTCACAACACAGTATGATCAGGAATAGCATGTGTATTAGAGCACAGCTGCACTGTCTCAAGTACATTTATTATTTATTTATGGCACAACTTGTATGATCAGGAATAGCACGTGTATTAGAGCATAGCTGCACTGTCTCAAGTACATTTATTATTTATTTATGGCACGACATAGTATGATCAGGAATAGCATGTGTTTTAGAGCATAGCTGCACTGTCTCAAGTACAGTTATTTATTTGTGGCACGACTTGTATGATCAGGAATAGCATGTGTATTAGAGCACAGCTGCACTGTCTCAAGTACAGTTATTATTTATTTATGGCACGACATAGTATGATCATGAATAGCATGTGTATTAGAGCATAGCTGCACTGTCTCAAGTGCAGTTATTATTTATTTATTTATGGCATGACTTGTATGATCAGGAATAGCACATGTATTAGAGCACAGCTGCATGGTCTCAAGTACATTTATTATTTATTTATGGCACGACATAGTATGATCAGGAATAGCACGTGTACTAGAGCACAGCTGCATGGTCTCAAGTACATTTATTATTTATTTATGGCACGACTTGTATGATCAGGAATAGCATGTGTATTAGAGCATAGCTGCACAGTCTCAAGTACATTTATTATTTATTTATGGCACGACATAGTATGATCAGGAATAGCACGTGTATTAGAGCATAGCTGCACTGTCTCAAGTACATTTATTATTTATTTATGGCACAACATAGTGTGATCAGGAGTAGCACATGTATTAGAGCATAGCTGCACGGTCTCAAGTACATTTATTATTTATTTATGGCATGACTTGTATGACCAAGAATAGCATGTGTATTAGAGCACAGCTGCACGGTCTCAAGTACAGTTATTATGTATTTATGTCACAACACAGTATGATCAGGAATAACATGTGTATTAGAGCACAGCTGCATGGTCTCAAGTACATTTATTATTTATTTATGGCACGACTTGTATGATCAGGAATAGCATGTGTATTAGAGCACAGCTGCATGGTCTCAAGTACATTTATTATTTATTTACGGCACGACTTGTATGATCAGGAATAACATGTGTATTAGAGCACAGCTGCACAGTCTCAAGTACATTTATTATTCATTTATGGCACGACTTGTATGATCAGGAATAGCATGTGTATTAGAGCACAGCTGCACGGTCTCAAGCACATTTATTATTTATTTATGGCACGACTTGTATGAACAGGAATAGCATGTGTATTAGAGCATAGCTGCACTGTCTCAAGTACATTTATTATTTATTTATGGCACGACTTGTATGATCAGGAATAGCATGTGTATTAGAGCACAGCTGAATTGCTGGAGCCATGTCAGACTCCAAACCAGTTACAAGTGGCATCCCACAAGGCTCAGTCCTGGGACCTCTCTTGTTCGGTATATATTTCTCGGAGGTACAGGCCAACACGGAAGGACTGTGGCTGACCAAGTTCGCAGATGACTGCAAACTGGGCGCCATAATCGACTCTCCAGCCGACACAAGCATCCTCCAAAAGTTCCTCATAGAAACAGACAACTGGTGCCAGAGCCATGGCCTCAAGCTAAATGCCAAAAAGTGTATAGTCATCCCCTTTGGCAAAAACAAAGTGCCCACAAATTACCACATAGGTGGTAATCCATTAAGTACAGAAGAAGTAATTAGGGACCTGGGGACCCAAGTTGATAGCAATCTCTCATTTTACAACCACGTGGCCAAAGTGGTTAGAAAAACATTTTATACAGCCCACCTAATCATGAAGAGATTCACATCTAGATCAGGGGAGGTCATCGTGCCTCTTTACTCATCCCTCATCAGGCCCATAATTGAGTACAATGCCCCTTGGGATGTACCTTACCAGACACCTGCAGCAACTGGAAAGACCCCAAAAGTACCTCACCAAGAGGATCAAAGGGCTCAAACAGATGCCATATGCTGCCCGGTTAAAGAAACTCCAGCTCTACTCAGTGGCATACCGCCTGCTCAGAGGCGATCTGTGCCTGACATATAAAGCCATGTCCAACCCGGAATTAATGGACATGCTGCACCTCAGAAAATCCAAATCCCATTGAGCTACACGCTCGAAAGACTTGAACCTCAGCACTGAAATAAATAGGACATGCTGGAGGGACAGATTCATAACCCAGAGGCTCCCTTCACTCTGGAATAAAATCCCAGTCCAGGTTAGGCAGAGTCCCTCATTGACTCTCTTCAAGAGGAATCTTGATGAGTGGATGGGAGATCGTAGGTTTACCACGGGTATCACTTCTGTGTCACTGTTAGACAGAGGCACAGTATACTAACCTCGAAAAAGGGCATAGCAAAATTAATTTAAAATGGTTGATGAAAGCCAAACACAGTCTGGCTAGGCTTATAAATGCCCTAGGGCAGATAGCCTAGTATGAACCTATGAACCTATGAGCATAGCTGCACTGTCTGAAGTACAGTTATTATTTATTTATGGCACAACTTGTATGATCAAGAGTAGCATGTGTATTAGAGCACAGCTGCACGGTCTCAAGTACATTTATTATTTATTTATGGCACAACATAGTATGTTTCAGAATAGCATGTGTATTAGAACACAGATGCACTGTCTCAAGTACATTTATTATTTATTTATGGCACGACATAGTATGCTCAGGAATAGCATGTGTATTAGAGCACAGCTGCACAGTCTCAAATACATTTATTATTTATTTATGGCACGACTTGTATGATCAGGAATAGCATGTGTATTAGAGCACAGCTGCACTGTCTCAAGTACATTTATTACTTATTTATGGCACAACATAGTATGATGAGGAATAGCATGTGTATTAGAGCATTGCTGCACGGTCTCAAGTACATTTATTATGTATTTATGGCATGACACAGTATGATCAGGAATAGCATGTGTATTAGAGCACAGCTGCACGGTCTCAAGTACATTTATTATTTATTTATGGCACAACATAGTATGTTTTGGAATAGCATGTGTATTAGAGCACAGCTGCACAGTCTCAAGTACATTTATTATTTATTTATGGCATGACTTGTATGATCAGGAATAGCATGTGTATTAGAGCATAGCTGCACTGTCTCAAGTACAGTTATTATTTATTCATGGCACGACTTGTATGATCAGGAGTAGCATGTGTATCAGAGCACAGCTGCACTGTCTCAAGTACATTTATTATTTATTTATGGCATGACATAGTATGATCAGGAATAGCATGTGTATTAGAGCACAGCTGCACGGTCTCAAGTACATTTATTATTTGTTTATGGCACGACTTGTATGATCAGGAATAGCACGTGTATTAGAGCACAGCTGCACGGTCTCAAGTAGAGTTATTATGTATTTATGTCACGACACAGTATGATCAGGAATAACATGTGTATTAGAGCACAGCTGCACGGTCTCAAGTACATTTATTATTTATTTATGAAGGGCAAGGTATTAGAGTATGAGGTAGTGAAGAGGGTAGGATACTAGTTGTGTCACTGGTCTAAGGTTGCCTTCATGTGAGTAATTTGGAAAGGCAACAACAGTTTGAAAAGTGTCATGTAAGACTAAGGATTGTCAGACAAGGAATTAGCCACTCATCAGGCAATACAGACAGCATGATGACAAAAAAACCCACACTGTATCATTCCAGTTACTTGTCTACAGATAACAGTGGAATCAAGTACAAATGCATACAGTTGTAAGGTAGAAAGAGAAATAAAACTGCTTAAGGGCATATCATACAGTGCAACCACTAAGTCACCAACATGTAGCATATAGCACGTATAGTAGGAAATGCATGAGAACAGCACAAAATAAAATATGAAATTAAAGGAATGGATGAGTGTGTCTGCCCATACCTCTCAACTGTCCAGATTTTTGCAGAATGCCCAGATTTTCATCTGATATTTTTGGTCTGTTCCTCATAAAATGTGCATTTTTCCTCCAAATCAATGAAGATGAAAGTCACTAAATAATGACCTATATTTGAGCTCAGACTTCTTATCCTTCAGAAAATGCACAATAATGCAAATTGTGTTAGTCGAGCAGCTTTCTGAGTTTATATGAGCAATGTAGACTACAAAATAAAAGGAACCGAAGACTGTCTACTCATGTTTGAACCCTGTATCACACATATGCCTTTTCATAGAGCTATTAGCAGGTAAGAAAACCATCACACTTGGCTAGTATTCAGAGATGAATTTGAACATGAAAAAAGAGACAAGACTGTTTCTACTAATGTTTGAAACTTGCATCTTTCACATGCTTTCTACAGAAGCTAGGGCATTTGTGTCATAAAATCATTGCACTTAGCTAGCATTTAGAAATCGGCACAAAATAAAATATGAAATGAAATTAACTAAAAACTCTTGTTTACCAATGTTTTAACTTTGCACTGCTCAAATGCTTTCCTGCAGGGTATTAACAAGTCAAGTCATAACATTGCTGAAAAGCTAGTTTCTCTGAGGATAAAAAGGACAGTTGAAACTAATGAATGACTTAGTGAGAGCTGTTGTGAGTACAACTGCAATTTGAGAAGGAATCTGCCTAACACCTCTGAAGCTTCCTGTAAGCACCCTCCCCCAACCCCTGCAGCCATAGTTGGGACATGCCCATAAAGCCAGACTGAAAATGTAAACAAAGACTAGAATCAAAACAAAAAAATCCCTGGGATTGTCCCTTTAAAGGACAAGTCTATAGGACACTTAGACTGCACAACTACGACTCAGAGGCACACAATGCCTTGGCTAAGCTTAAACAGGATTTTTTGCAGAGGGGTTACTCTGAAAAAGAAATAAACACCACTACAACTGAAGCATGGAGATTTAGGAACAATAGATGTAAACCATATTATAAAGATATGGCTGTAAATGAATGTGAAATTCAAGGGGCAGATGCACATTTGAATAATTACCCTAGGGTTATTTTTCACTTCTCCAGTGACATCAATGAATATTGTGATGTCATAAAAAGAAATTGGCATATTTTACATATCAATCCTGAGCTGACAAACAAAATTGATAAAGTACCTTCATTCTCTTTTAGAAATAATATGTCCCTTAAACAGCATCTGTGTAATAAAAATAGTAACCATAAAAGGAGAATATAAGAATCTACTCGAATAGGAACTTTCCCTTGCAGAAACTGTTCTGCCTGCCAATGTATTTATTCCAGCTATGTATATATACATCCCACTAGAAAATTCACCATAAATGCTAAACACTATGCAGACTGTCGTACGTCAAATATAGTTTACTTTGCCTTTTGTCAGCAATGCCATGTTTTTTATGTAGGTAAAACGAATTGATTATTAAAAGACAGAATATTAGAACATAATAGAGACATTCACAATCAAAAGTTGAGTAATGCCTTAGCAAACCATATTATGGCCACTGACAAAACACATATTTTTAAATTTTTTGTTATTCAGTCATTGAATGTTAGCCCACGAGGGGGCGACATAGAAACAAAAGTTGAAGCATTGGAACAGAAATGGATTTTATTGTTGGATGCTGAAAATTTTCCAGGACTAAATGGTGCTTTTTCTGTGAAACCCTTTTTGAAACTAAAAAGGCTTAAAAATTAGTTTTAGATAGAAGCATCTATCTACATATATATGTGTTTTTTTATATATATTTTTTCAAGTTGCATATATATTTTTGTAAGTTGTATATATTCTAAAATTAAGTGTGTCTGTTTTACTTGAATTGCATCTACTAATTTTATTACTTGATTGATTAATTAATTGGAACAAATTGGTTCTATTCATAGGTTCATACTAGGCTATCTGCCCTAGGGCATTTATAAGCCTAGCCAGAGTGTGTTTGGCTTTCGCCATCCATTTTAAATGAATTTTGCTATGCCCTTTTTCGAGGTTAGTATACTGTGCCTCTGTCTAACAGTGACACAGAAGTGATACCCGGGGTAAACCTACTATCTCCCACCCACTCATCAAGATTCCTTTTGAAGAGAGTCAATGAGGGACTCTGCCTAACCTGGACTGGGATTTTATTCCAGAGTGAAGGGTGCCTCTGGGTTATGAATCTATCCCTCCAGCATGTCCTATTTATTTCAGTGCTGTGGTTCAAGTCTCTCGTGCGCGTAGCTCGATGGGATTTGGATTTTCTGAGGTGCAGCATGTCCATTAATTCCAGGTTGGACATGGCTTTATACGTCAGGCACAGATCGCCTCTGAGCAGGCAGTATGCCACTGAGTAGAGCTGGAGTTTCTTTAACCGGGCAGCATATAACATCTGTTTGAGCCCTTTGATCCTCTTGGTGAGGTACTTTTGGGGTCTTTCCAGTTGCTGCAGGTGTCTGGTAAGGTACATCCCAAAAGGGGCATTGTACTCAATTATGGGCCTGATGAGGGATGAGTAAAGAGGCACGATGAGCTCTCCTGATCTAGATGTGAATCCCTTCATGATTAGGTAAGCTATATAAAATGTTTTTCCAACCACTTTGGCCACGTGGTTGTCAAATGAGAGATTGCTATCAACTTGGGTCCCCAGGTCCCTAATTACTTCTTCCGTACTTAATGGATTACCACATATGTGGTAATTTGTGGGCACTTTGTTTTTGCCAAAGGGGATGACTACACACTTTTTGGCGTTTAGCTTGAGGCCATGGCTCTGGCACCAGTTGTCTGTTTCTATGAGGCCCTTTTGTAGGATGCTTGTGTCGGCTGGAAAGTCGATTATGGCGCCCAGTTTGCAGTCATCTGCGAACTTGGTCAGCCACAGTCCTTCCGTGTTAGCCTGTACCTCCAAGAAATATATACCGAACAAGAGAGGTCCCAGGACTGAGCCTTGTGGGACGCCACTTGTAACTGGTTTGGAGTCTGACATGGCTCCAGCAATTCTAACCATGTGGGTTCTGTCCTTGAGCCAGTTTGCAACCCATCTAGTGACATAGGGGTTTATATTTAAGCTGGTGAGCTTATCTATAATGCCCGAGTGGGGTATTATATCAAAGGCTTTTGCAAGGTCCAGGTAGGCTGTGTGGACCACCTTCCCCTCGTCAATGGCCTTGGTGACTGTTTCAAAGAAATCAACCAGGTTTAAGAGGCAGGATCTGCCCTTAACAAAGCCGAACTGGGTAGGATCCAGTGTCTGTATGTCCCCAATATCTTTATTTATGAGGTCCATGATGATCCTTTCCATAGCTTTGCAGACCAAGCTAGTCAGGCTTATGGGGCGATAGTTTCCAGGATCCGTTGAGGAACCACCTTTGTGGAGAGGGACCACTGTTGCTGTACACCACTCTTTGGGTACATATCCTGTAGTAAGGCTGAGATTGAACAGTAGTTTTATGTTTGGGTTTAGTTCTTCTTGGAGTTCATGTAGGACGCAGCCCGGGACACCATCTGGTCCCATTGATGCTGTGTTTTTTGCTTTGGAGAGGGCGGCTCTTACCTGAGCATCTGAGATGTCAGGGGGGCAGAACTCTGCTGGGATAGATATTTGCCCTTTTGGTGGGGAAGGGGGGGAGAAGTTTGCGCTGAACCTGTCAGCTAGGATGTTGGCAATGTCTGTGGGTTCAGTGTATTTTTTGTCATTTTGGACTAATTCTGAGCATATCTGGGAATTCCCACCCAGGTTCCTAACATAACTAAAGAAAGCCTTGTGATTATCCTTAGTGTCCTGTGCAATTTTTTTCTCGAAGCTGGCCTTAGACGATTTTATGAGTGCCCGTAGTTTTTTGCTAATAACGATCAGAGATGCCTTCTCTTTTTGGGATTTTGCTCTATCATGTAGTAGCTTCCTCCTTCTATTGTATAGTTTGTTTATGACTGGGGTCCTCCAGACAGGAAGCCTAACTTTGGAGGATTGGGTCTTGGTTTTATTTGGGATTGCATGATCCATGCATTCCTGAAGGTGTTCATAGAATGCGTTTATAAAGAATTCTGCAGTCTGGGCCGTATTTTCCACAGGCCTGGGGGCTTTGAAGGATTCCACCTCGGTTTTGAGGAGTGTGAAGTTTGCTTTAGAGAAGTTTTTCACTGTGGTTTTCTGGGCAGGGGCTGGGGTTGGGATGTGAATATCTAGTGAGATTAGTTTATGGTCTGATCTTACCAGTGAGGGATACACTTCTGGTCTGGAGCATAGAGTCCCCATGTTGGTGATGATTCGGTCCAGTATGTTTTCCCCTCTTGTGGAAGTGGCAACAAGTTGTTCCATAGCATTTGAGTTTATAAATTCTAGGAACCTTGGGGCTAGGGTGTTGGAGCTAGAGTAATGCTCCCAGTCTATGTTAGGGTAGTTTAAGTCGCCCAATATAATGGTGTTTGGAGAGACCTTCATATTTTCCAGTGTTCTCAGGAAGGCTGAGTGTTGTTCCTGGGTTTGGGAGGGTGGTCTGTAGCAGGCTATAAACTGGAAGGCAGTTTTACCCACTGTTAGTTGCACATGGGTAGTCTCTGATGCTTCATGCTGTGCCACCAACCTGGAGGTGTGGGTATCTTTGACGAATATTGATATTCCCCCTCCTTTTGTGGTTTGGTCCAAGTTTTGGGGCCAAAAAGCACGGTATGAGGTATAACCTGGTAATGCTGGGGTGCTCTCTGGAGCCTTGAACCAGGTTTCTGTTACTGCACAGATATCGATGTTCTCCATGCTAAGGAGAGTTTCGAGTGCGTGCATCTTGAGGTTTAAACTTCTGGCGTTGAGCAGCATTACTCTTACGTTTCTTATCCCTTGTGATACCTATGGAGGTGGGTTTGTCTTTTGAGCCTTGCCTAAAAAAGGCACTATGGGGGTGGCAAGAGCCTTTGCCAATATCTGAAAGCCCAGGGGTGACAGGTGCAAGCCGTCCCTAGCGAAGCATCGTGGCTTGTCGAGCATGTCATCCCAGACAGACAGGCACTGGATCCCCTTTGAATGACACCAATACTTAAGCCAACTGTTGAAATTGATCATCTTGTCTTCATATTGTGGCATCATTCTTGGTGAGGGTAAGATGCTACTCAAGGTCAGGGTCATACCGGCCTGGGCTACATGCTCAGAGAGCTCCTCTATGTCTCTTTTCATGCAGTCCAGGGAGGTACGTCTCAGGTCATTCACACCAGCATGGACAATGACTGAGTCATATTTGTACTTGCCTTGGAGTGACCTGAGTGCTTGTGTTATGTAGCGGATCCTAGCGCCCGACAGGCAGCGCACCGTGACCTTCTCCTTGTTCAGCCTGGTGAGCGGGATGTCAGTGTGCCTGACGATAGAGTCACCTATTACAAGTGTATCAGGTGTGTTGTTTAGCCTTAAGGGCTGTGACTGTTCGGCACACTGGCTTTGTGAGCTATGTGTTGCACATGTTTTGTTTTGGGGTAGCGGTTGCTTAGGTGTCTGCTTTGGAGGTCTTTGCTGCTTAGGCAGATTTTTATTTAGAGCCTCCAGGTATGTTTTTGTGTGTTTATGTGTTTGGTTTGCTGTTGTGGTAGGTCTATGTGAGACTGGAATTGTAGTGAGTGTGGTTTCCTTCTCCTCCTGACTGGTTACGCCAGTACTGAGTTGAGAGAGCTTAGCCTCCAGTTTGGCTATATGGTTGCATCTCTCACATGTGTTGGAATTTGTTGGAAGGAGGAGAGGGTTGTCGGTGTACATGAGGTAGTTGTAACATTGCCTCAAGATTCCCAGATTCACCAGCTGGACCGGAGAGGAGATTGACAACTGACCTTTGGACATGCTAGAATAGTATTGGGAATTCCTTTATAATTGAAAAAAAGGGCCAATGGGGAACAAAGTACTCAAGGGGAGTTTGTGAGGGTGTAGTGCTTTTAATTTTTTAGTGCTGACTTATGTAATTGCTTTAGTGAGCAAGTGCAAGGCTTTAGAGTGGGAATAGGGTGTTTATTATGAGAACTAGATCAGTTCTAAGGGAAAAAGTGAAGAGCAGACTTTGTGGAGCCGAGAATGGTTTAAACCCAATTAAGCGGCGCTGCCCGATGCTGCGCTATGCACAAAATTGTGCAAAGCCGCGCTAAAGCGCGTTTTATACAGGGGGACTTGAAAGAGCTAGAAATTGGCCCAAAACGGCCAATAGACTACCAGATTCTCATGCTGGGCACACTCCTCCAGGGATAGATAGGATGCTCCAAGCTCCCCACTGCCACTGGTGAACAAAGAAGCCTCCCTTTATCCAAGAAAGGAAATGGGCAACACAGGAACTTTCCAAAAGTCCAGAATACAGCAAAGCCTGTATTTGGACTACTATAGGTCAGGAAAGACGGGAAACAAGGAATTTTTTTTTTCTTTTTTGCAACAAACAGCAGGAAAGTGCAATAAATATGTAACACAGGCTAGTGCACTTGAGTGTGTAGCCTCAACAGGCAAATGCAACAAACAGGGCAAACTTTAAAAGTGCAGGTGCAAAACAACTTTAAACAGTTTAAAACAGTTCAAGAAGCAGAAATACTTGCAGTTTAGCTAGATCGGACAGTCGCCCAGGTAGTAGCAGGAAAAAAAACACTTTTATCAGGTTAGCAGTCGCTCTTTTAGCCTCTCTGCTGCTAGCACCACTCTGCAGGACCACGAGGAGCTTGGCTGAGTAGTAACAAGCGCACAAACCGCGCCTAAGCGGGTTTTATACAGGGGGACTTGAAAGAGCTAGAAATTGGCCCAAAACGGCCAATAGACTACCAGATTATTGTGCTGGGCACACTCATCCAGGGATAGATAGGATGCTCCAAGCTCCCCACTGTCACTGGTGAACAAAGAAGCCTCCCTTTATCCAAGAAAGGAAATAGGCAACACAGGAACTTTCCAAAAGTCCAGAATACAGCAAAGCCTGTATTTGGACTACTCTAGGTCAGGAAACATGGAAAACAAGGATCATTTTTTTTTTTTTTCTTTTTTGGCAACAAACAGCAGAAAAATGCAATAAATATGTAACACAGGCTAGCGCACCTGAGTGTGTAGCCTCAACAGGTAAATGCAACAAACAGGACAAACTTTAAATTACAAGCGCAAAAGCGCACTAAAGCTGGCTTTAAAGCATAGGGTTAGAAGGAGATAGGAAATGGCCCAAAACGGCCAATAAGCTACAGGTCACTGGGCTGGAACCACTCCTCAAGGGACAGTTAGGCTGCTCAGAGCTCCCCACTCTCACTGGTGAACAAAGAAGCTTCCTCCTATCCAAATAAGGATATGGGCAACACAGGAACTATGACACAGCCAAGAGATCAGCAATACATGAAGACTGGACTATTCTAGTTCAGTAAAGACGGGAAACAAGGATTTTTTTTTTTTTTACAAAGTAGCAGAAATTAGGTACAGAAACACGGTAAATGCTTTAATTCGGCTAGCGCACTTGAGTGTGTAGCCTACCAGTTAAAATAAGCAAAAACAAACTTTAAAAGTGCAAAAAAAAACTCAGAAATACAGGCAGGAATGCAATAAAACAACTTTGCAGAGCTTATTTAGTTAAAGAAGCAGAGAAGTCTATATATACAGAAAAGCAGCTAAAACACACAAACACTTCAGATGCAGTGCAACCTAGAGCACTTGAGTTGTAGCAATATTAAGGTAATTATAGTTATAATAAATGCTCTGAAATATTTCCAAAATGTTTGAGAAGCACAGTCAGAACACAAGGAGGTTCAGGCAAAAAAAAAAAAAAAAAATTTTTTTTTTTTTGAAAGGGGAAAAAGGAGAAACAGAAGGCCTTATCAAATGTTCTCTCAGTACTAGGTAGAATGAGCTAATGACACTAGACTGGGAGGAGTGTCACAGATCAGATTTACAGTAGGGGCGGGCAACTGCAAAGCCACCAAGTATAAGAGCAAGACACCAACTGGGCGGGAGGGTAGGGACAATAGCCTACAGCCAGTAGCACTAGAGAAAGCCACAAACAGATAAAGATTTGTAAAGATACAGAATGCTTTTAACTGCAGACAAATCAGTTACTTGTGCAGATTAGTTAATAGCAATAAAATACACTCGAAGACTAAAAAGCAGGCAATAAAAGTGCTATATATTAATTGTTAAAAACAATAATCTGTATAAATAACCGAAAAAAAAAAACAGGATACTTATATATCTCAGCTAACAGCTGCGGTCAACAACTCTTATCCACTCTGCTATTCATTCCTATTTAAACATTTGATGCATTTTAAAGTTTTAGTCTGATAAAGCAAAAGTGTATGTCTGCGAAAGCGCTTACTTTTTCTTTTATTCTTTATTAAAGCTAAGTCCTGTGTACATTGGGAGTATTTTGTTTTTTGACCTGCAAAGGTGCCTCTCACAGTGCAACATTCCTGCACAGACTTTTGTTGAAGTCGACTCTTCCTTCCTAAAACTTTGTCCATTGACTGGAGGACAAACACTGCAACGCAGTACAGGGCAGTATAGTAATTTTTCTTCAGACAGTTGGTGAAATATGGAGAGTAGGTCATACTGTCAGACTTTGCTTCACCAGCATCTAGTGAAAGAAAGCAAAAAATCTTCCCACAACTGATCTTAGTGTCAAGACTGGCCACCTTGTCCTGAACATTTGTAGTAAATATTTTGTTTTGTTTTTCTTTTAACAATGAATGCAATTCATGAAAATGCCAAGAAGTGCACTAAGTATTTTACTGTTGATGTATCTGAATCATATGTAGATGTGTGCAATTATTTAAATACATAGTATAATCAGCATGTTAGCACATGTAAGACTTTACTACGCAAGACAGTGTCACAGAATGTACAGAAATGTGTTATTTAAATGTTGCTTTTTGCATGCCTTGTCATAAGCGTATTGTACAAAACCTGGAACACAACCAGGATAAAGTAATGCTTGAAGCCCAGACAATGGTTCCTGTTTCTATATATCCTGTTGCAAAAGATTTATTAGAGGGTGATGTAAATGTCAACATTTGTACTTTACAGTCTGATTTGCAAGAGTTTAAAGATTGGATTGCTAAAAATAGCAACCAGCAGGATCTTGACCTCATTGGTCACTTTCAGATTTACTGTGATAAATGAAATGCGTCTGGTAAAATGCATGCTGACACTTCTAAATGTACAAAGAATTTTCTCAGTTTTTGAAAGTCTCACAGACTGAAATTAACACCTTTACACAAATTGTTATTGAACAAGGCAGTAAAGCTATTTGTATAATAGAAGAGTTAATAAATAAAATTGTCCATTTGCAAGAAAAATATGACAAGCAACTGGCTGACGCACAGCATGAGGAGACTAACACATTATGAGCTCAATTAGAGACACAGGAATCTGAGGCTGCTAGAGCACCAGAGTTAACTAATCAAGATTTTTTATGATTACAAGCCTTGTTAGAAAAATATCAATGTAAAGCACTAGAAACTGCTGTTACCAGTCCTGTCATAGCCTCAGCTGTTTTTTCTGCTGAAGTTTATCATCAGTCTAGGATTTTAGAAACTCTCCATAAGTGGAATGAACAGAAGGGTATTTTTAATAACATGATTACTTTTGAAGCTTGAGTTCTGAAAACTGTAGGCACTGTATGAAATAATACACTTGAGCATTGCTTCTGGAATTATATTCCTCAGCATTTCATGGCTTATATACAGCAAAAGTGGCATAAAACCACTGCACATTACAAAACAGACAACAGAGACAAGGTTCATGGTAAACTGACAAAAAGATTTAATAAACTTCGAATACATAGAGTGAGTTCAAAAAGTTCAGATAACATATGCAAACACTTTTTCAAAGTGCATAAGAGCTTTAAAGTCAGCAGAACAAAATACTGACAAATAAATATTGTTAGTAAAGAGTTAAAGCAACAGCAGTTAACTACGCTGTACTATTCTACCTTTCGAAAATGGTTAAGGGTACACAGCACAATCTTTCATTTAGTTACAGCAAAGCACTTAAAATCAAATGAGAGTAGTTAAATGCAGCAAAGACATGATGTAAATCATGTAAATATATCTGTTTTAAGCATGTGTTAGTTAAGTCAATATCTCTTGTTTTTTATAATATTTTGTAATCATATGATAGCATTAAAAATAGCACAGACTCCAGCAAAAACAGTATTCAAAAGCAATATTATGCATAGTTAAGCAAATTAATGTTTATTACAACTGCATTCTATCTTGTTTGGTAATTGTAATAAGATGTCATACTTGTGCATACATGTCATTAATAATCTGTTCGCAAGTAAATACTACACAGAGTACAGTCAGTACATGGGCTATGGTATGCAGTTAAAATAAATTATGCAGGTCCCTTGGAGGGTATTTAAATTGGAACCTGTGCACTGAGAGAGAGCGTTACAAGACTATCTGCAAATATATAGAGCCGAGTATATTTTTCTGTATTATAGAGCTAAATTGTTGCTTAGATATCTGTTGTCTTACTGTTCTGCAAATATACAGAGATCAGTATATATTTTTCTGGTTTTATAATTTGCACTGTGTTTCTTCACATCTCTGTTGAAACTGCCCCCCCTGTTCTTGGTTGTAGTTTAAATTTGGTGGCTTTTGCAGTGCCCGCCCCACTGTAGATTTGATCTAGGACACTCCCCCAGTCCCATCTCTTTACCGCATTCTACCTAATAAACCCTTTCTGCACTTGCTTTTAGTCCTTTTTAATTTAATTACATTTTTTCAAACTGTGTGTGGACTAATATTGCTACATACTCAAGTGTGCCAGCTTGCACTGCATGTGAATTGTTTTTACTACTGTTTTTGCTACTTTTCTGAAAAAAAAAAAATTGTAAGCCTGTTTCCTACCTTTCCTATAATTAGTGTTCCAGATACAGATTTGCTGTATCCAGGACTGTTTGTAAGCTTCTGAGCCCCCCAAGCCTTTCTGTGTTGGAGGGAAGCCTTCTAGCTTATCAGTGGGAGTGGTAAGCATTAGGTAACCTGTCTACCACATAAGGAGTGGTTCTGGCCCAGAATTTGTAGTTATTGGCCGTTTTGGCGGTCTTCCATCTCTCTCAACTTTCTGATTTGAAGGCCTGCATTTGCACTTGTTTCTGTCCTGTAACTCCTGGGCCCATCTCATTTGCTCACTCAAAAAAAAATGTATCTGCTTTTACTGTATTTGTGTTTCTTCCTAATTTATTTTGCTTTTGAGTCATCTTAATAGTACTCAATTGTATTTATTACTGCTTGGTGTAACTCATTCTAAGCCTTTTAGTTTAAGCACTTGGGCTTCAAACCAGTTGTTTTACATTAAGAAGGTTTGTGGTCTGCACTGTAGTGGCAGAACAGGTAGCTTACATCCTTCTAAGTTGGGAAATGCTGATTGAGGGCTCAGTGTCTGTTATTCTAAAAGAGCACTAATCCAGGCATCCTTTAAAGTATTCAATTGTATTTATTACTGCTTGGTAGTAACTTGATTAAAGTGTAGCTATCATTCTAAGGCTTTTGGATTAAGCACTTGGGCTTCAGACCAGTTGTTTTACATTAGGAAAGTTTGTGGCCTGCACTGTGGTGGCATGACAAGTAGCTTACATCCTTCTAAGTTGGGAACTGCTGATTGAGGGCTCAGTGTCTGTTATTCTAAAAGTGTATTAGTTCTGGTTTAAGCACTTGGGCTTCAGGCCAGTTATTTTACATTAAGAAGGTTCGTGGTCTGCACTCTTGTGGGAGGAGAGGCTGGACTCTGCCCTACTGAGCTGGGAATTTCTGGTTAAAGGCTTACAGTGCCTGCATATTCGAACTGTTTCTTACTGAAATTGGTACACCTTGTTTGCTGTAGCATAGACTAGATCCAGGCCTGCTGAATCTAGCTTTGTTTGTATGTTTGTTGTTTGTTTGCTTGTTATTTCCCTGAAACGCTAATTCCACCTAAAACGCGGCTTTTCAGCGCTTCTGTGGATCCCTAGTGATATCTGCATTGCTTACTGTACTTATTTCCTTGTTTCACTTGAAAGAAAATTACTGTTTGTCGTTTTTGCATTTAGGTTACCTGGCACTTGCTCACTAAAGCAATTATATAAGTCAGCACTAAAGAATTAAAAGCACTACACCCTCACAAACTCCCCTTGAGTACCTTGTTCCCCATTGGCCCTTTTTTTCAATTATAAAGGAATTCCCAATACTATTCTAGCATGTCCAAAGGTCAGTTGTCAATCTCCTCTCCGGTCCAGCTGGTGAATCCGGGAATCTTGAGGCAATGTTACAACTGCCTCATGTACACAGACAACCCTCTCCTCCTCCCAACAAATTCCAACACATGTGAGAGATGCAACCATATAGCCAAACTGGAGGCTAAGCTCACTGGCGTAACCAGTCAGGAGGAGAAGGAAACCACACTCACTACAATTCCAGTCTCACATAGACTTACCACGACAGCAAACCAAACACATAAACACACAAAAACAAACTCGGAGGCTCTAAATAAAAATCTGCCTAAGCAGCAGAGACCTCCAAAGCAGACACCCAAGCAACCGCTACCCCAAAACAAAACACGTGCAACACAGCTCACAAAGCCAGTGTGCCGAACAGTCACAGCCCTGAAGGCTAAACAACACACCTGATACACTTGTAATAGGTGACTCTATCGTCAGGCACACTGATGTCCCGCTCACCAGGCTGAACAAGGAGAAGGTCACGGTGAGCTGCCTGTCTGGCGCTAGGATCCGCCACATAACACAAGCATTCAGGTCACTCCAAGGAAAGTACAAATATGACTCGGTCATTGTCCATGCTGGTGTGAATGACCTGAGACGTACCTCCCTGGACTACATGAAAAGAGACAGAGGAGCTCTCTGAGCATGTAGCCCAGGCCGGTATGAGCCTGACCTTGAGTAGCATCTTACCCTCACCAAGAATGATGCCACAATATGAAGACAGGATGATCAATTTCAACAACTGGCTTAAGTATGGGTGTCATTCAAAGGGGATCCAATGCCTGTCTGCTTGGGATGACATGCTCGACAAGCCACGATGCTTCGCTAGCGACGGCTTGCACCTGTCACCCCTGGGCTTTCGGATATTGGCAAAGGCTCTTGCTTCTCCCATAATGCCTTTTTTAGGCAAGGCTCAAAAGACAAACCCACCTCCATAGTTATCACAAGGGATAAGAAACTAAGAGTAATGCTACTCAATGCCAGAAGTCTAAACCTCAAGATGCACGCACTCGAAACTCTCCTTAGCATGGAGAACATCGATATCTGTGCAGTAACAGAAACCTGTTTCAAGGCTCCCGAGAGCACCCCAGCACTACCAGGTTATACCTCATACCATGCTTTTCGGCCCCAAAACTTGGACCGAACCACAAAAGGAGGGGGAGTATCAATATTCGTCAAAGATACCCACACCTCCAGGTTGGTGGCACAGCACGATGCATCAGAGACTATCCATGTGCAACTAACAGTGGGTAAAACTGCCTTCCAGTTTATAGCCTGCTACAGACCACCCTCCCAAACCCAGGAACCCCACTCGGCCTTCCTGAGAACACTGGAAAATATGAAGGTCTCTCCAAACACCATTATATTGGGTGACTTCAACTACCCAGACATAGACTGGGAGCATTACTCTAGCTCCAACACCCTAGCCCAAAGGTTCCTAGAATTTATAAACTCAAATGCTATGGAACAACTTGTTACCACTCCCACAAGAGGGGAAAACATACTGGACCTGATCATCACCAACATGGGGACTCTATGCTCCAGACTAGAAGTGTATCCCTCACTGGTAAAACCAGACCATAAACTAATCTCACTGGATATTCACATCCCGACTCCACCCCCTGCCCAGAAAACCACAGTGAAAAACTTCTCTAAAGCAAATTTCACACTCCTCAAAACCGAGGTGGAATCCTTCAAACCCCCGAGCCTGTGGAAAATACGGCCCAGACCGCAGAATCCTTTAAAAACGCATTCTATGAACACCTTCAGGAATGCATGGATCACGCAATCCCAAATAAAACCAAGACCCAATCCTCCAAAGGCAGACGTCCTGTCTGGTGGACCCCAGCCATAAACAAACTATACAATAGAAGGAGGAAGCTACTACATGATAGAGCAAAATCTCAAAAAGGGAAGGCATCTCTGATCAGTATTAGCAAAAAACTACGGGCACTCATAAAATCGTCTAAGGCCAGCTTCGAGAGAAAAATTGCACAGGACACTAAGGATAATCACAAGGCTTTCTTTAGTTATGTTAGGAACCTGGGTGGGAATTTCCAGATATGCTCAGAATTAGTCCAAAATGACAAAAAATACATCGAACCCACAGACATTGCCAACATCCTAGCTGACAGGTTCAGCGCAAACTTCCCCCCCCAAAAGGGCAAATATCTATCCCAGCAGAGTGCTGCCCCCCTGAAATCTCAGATGCTCAGGTAACAGCTGCCCTCTCCAAAGCAAAAAACACAGCATCAATGGGACCAGACGGTGTCCCGGGCTGTGTCCTACATGAACTCCAAGAAGAGCTAAACCCAAACATAAAACTACTGTTCAATCTCAGCCTTACTACAGGATATGTACCCAAAGAGTGGCGTACAGCAACAGTGGTCCCTCTCCACAAAGGTGGTGCCTCAACGGATCCTGGAAACTATCGCCCCATAAGCTTGACTAGCTTGGTCTGCAAAGCTATGGAAAGGATCATCATGGACCTCATAAATAAAGATATTGGGGACCTACAGACACTGGATCCTACCCAGTTCGGCTTGGTTAAGGGTAGATCCTGCCTCTTAAACCTGGTCGATTTCTTTGAAAGAGTCACCAAGGCCATTGACGAGGGGAAGGTGGTCCACACAGCCTACCTGGACCTCGCAAAAGCCTTCGATACAATACCCCACTCGGGCATTACAGATAAGCTCACCAGCTTAAATATAAACCCCTATGTCACTAGATGGGTTGCAAACTGGCTCAAGGACAGAACCCACATGGTTAGAATTGCTGGAGCCATGTCAGACTCCAAACCAGTTACAAGTGGCGTCCCACAAGGCTCAGTCCTGGGACCTCTCTTGTTCAGTATATATTTCTCGGAGGTACAGGCCAACACGGAAGGACTGTGGCTGACCAAGTTTGCAGATGACTGCAAACTGGGCGCCATAATCGACTCTCGAGCCGACACAAGCATCCTCCAAAAGGGCCTCATAGAAACAGACAACTGGTGCCAGAGCCATGGCCTCAAGCTAAACGCCAAAAAGTGTGTAGTCATCCCCTTTGGCAAAAACAAAGTGCCCACAAATTTCCACATAGGTGGTAATCCATTAAGTACAGAAGAAGTAGTTAGGGACCTGGGGACTCAAGTTGATAGCAATCTCTCATTTGACAACCACGTGGCCAAAGTGGTTAGAAAAACATTTTATATAGCCCACCTAATCATGAAGGGATTCACATCTAGATCAGGGGAGGTCATCGTGCCTCTTTACTCATCCCTCATCAGGCCCATAATTGAGTACAATGCCCTTTTTGGGATGTACCTTACCAGACACCTGCAGCAACTGGAAAGACCCCGAAAGTACCAAGAGGATCAAAGGGCTCAAACAGATGCCATATGTTGCCCGGTTAAAGAAACTCCAGCTCTACTCAGTGGCATACCGCCTGCTCAGAGACGATCTGTGCCTGACGTATAAAGCCATGTCCAACCCGGAATTAATGGACATGCTGCACCTCAGAAAATCCAAATCCCATCGAGCTACGTGCTCGAGAGACTTGAACCTCAGCACTGAAATAAATAGGACATGCTGAAGGGACAGATTCATAACCCAAAGGCTCTCTTCACTCTGGAATAAAATCCCAGTCCAGGTTAGGCAGAGTCCCTCATTGACTCTCTTCAAGAGGAATCTTGATGAGTGGAAGGGAGATAGTAGGTTTACCCCGGGTATCACTTCTGTGTCATTGTTAGACAGAGGCACAGTATACTAACCTCGAAAAAGGGCATAGCAAAATTAATTTAAAATGGGTGGCGAAAGCCAAACACACTCTGGCTAGGCTTATAAATGCCCTAGGGCAGATAGCCTAGTATGAACCTATGAACCTATGAGCCTATGAGCCTACAAATAACTAGTAGTAAAGCAAATGTGTAAGACCAAAGTGTCACAGTCTAGGTAACAGCCAAAGGACAAGCATACATTCAATTTTCACAACATAAAGCAAATAAACAATACTGCAATAAAATTATGTATACTACAGGGGGAATGGTATGCTTTCAATTTTACATTAACTGTGTCTGAAACAAAAGAACAGCATTTACTTAAAGTAATACAGGTCCTTCAAACACTGCAGGAGGCAGGGTTTAAGGTTAAAAGTAAAAAGGTACAATTCATGTCATGACATGCTTTCTAGCCAGAAAGAATTACCCTTTCTGGAGTGAGGACCAAAGAAAGATATGTCTTTTTGTGATTTAAAGGCAGCATTGGCCAGTGCTACAGAACTAGTAGCTCCAAGTTTAACATGTCCCTTTGTGTTACAGGCAGCAGCTGGACCCAACATAATCTCTGTTGTGCTTTTACAAGAGTGGCCTCAGGGCTCTGATGTTAGAATGGAAAAAAGACTTTATGCCCCATTACATTCTTTAGTAAAAAGATGACACATGTTGAGAGGATATCACCCATGCATTCAGCAATTTTTAGCCATTTACTGGGGTTTAAAACAAACTGAATACTTAACAGCTTTTTCCAAAGACATTATAGTACAGACACCACATTATGCCATATAGACTTTGGTAACGGAGACTCAGTTAAATAAAGTGATTGATGACGTCAGTCAAGCAGTGTTCGCAAAATGGTTGGCATTATTCAGTGTCAAGCAAGGCACAATAAAGGCAGGAGATACGTATTACTTATCTAACTTCATTAAATATGAAGGAAAAATTTTTCAGACAGTGCATATGTAGTTAATTCTCTGTGGCTGCATATGTCTACATGGGCAAGGAGAGGGTTTTTTGATATGAGCAAACCACTCAAGCATGCTTCTAACTATGCTGATCAGATGACAAAAAAGGCAGCCAAGGAAAAAATGCAATTGCATCGTACAGAACACCTTTTTGGTGTACCAGATAAAACCACTGCAGTACATGCCATACAGACATTTTCAGCTCAGAATTTGCAGCATGATTTGCTGCAGATCCAAACTAAGTTTGGACTGCAGGAACAGTTAGAAAAATTTACTCTTGTAGGAGAAAGTCCAGAGCAATATGCAAAATGTTTTGAAGACAGTTCCAACAGGCACGACAGTTAGTGAAATTTAGTCATCAGGTATTGGGACATTTGGGTACACAAACGTTATGGCCCACTGTAAAGAAGTACTGGCATCCACAGTTAAAGAAAATCTGTGATTTAGTGCATGCTGAATGCTAAATATGTTTGCAAGTTAAAAAGCCACAGTTACTAAGGGTAGGAGTATTGGTTGCCACAATTTGAAGGTAATCATATAGATATGAGGGGAAAAACACATAAAACTGAGTACTGTACTCAGACTCAAAATGAATTAATTTGTGGACAGCATTCGCCTGTCTATGAAGTTGGATGATACAGCCTGTATTAGTAGTGTTAGGCATTATACGCATATTAATTATCTGGAATTGCTATCTAAGTTGCCATTTGCGGAAAACATACAGAATCCAACAAATTATGATGGTTAACCTAGGTAAATTGGAAAAGATTCCAATGTGTACACCTGAAGTCGAAAGTGGACAGTCATTTTCCGCTTTTTAATTAAAGAGGGAATTGTGCGAGTAATGAACAGGTTAAAAATGGATTTCAGTGGATTTTATTCTGAAAATGTAAAATAAATATTCTGCATTTCAGTTTGTAGAGTGCACTTGGCAAAAACATATAGCTTGGCATTCATTGTTATTAGGAGTCGGAAGTAAAATATTTTATCTTTTATAAACTAAGCAGTTTGTGAAATTCTGTATCTACAAGCAGGCCAAGACGAACTCTTGTATGCAGCTGTGTCTCGTCAACAGGATGTGCAAGTTAAGCGCACGGCCAAGTAGTTATCCTTCAGGAACAGAATGTTTGAAATATGGAAAACAAACTGTCAGCAGACCAGCATTAAAAGAAAGACTCATTATTCTGGCAAATTCTCTAAACTGCTGATGCAGGCAGGAAAGACACTATAAAGACTGGGACTTTTTCTTGTGTATAGGTGACTTCGATTTTCCTATCCTTATAGATGTGATGCTGTAAGCTGAAGTACATCTTTGTTATTTGTGTATATCTTTCATTGTTAAACTAGATATCTACTTCATATGCAGAGTAAAGAATGTCGTAACAGCTGAACTGACTCCTTTTTTTTTATTGAGTAAAGGTACAGACTACCTGAATAGTGTAGTGCAACTTTAAATTTTTACAATGGATATAAGGTACCCCATTGTGGACAGCCTAAACCACCCCAACAGAGTCAGCCAGTAACAGGGGAAGCCACTAGTTCAGGTACATGGCCAGCATCAAGAGTTAATTATTTTAAATGTAACCAGCGGAGCCATGTAGCATATAGATGTCTACAGATGCAAGGTGGGGAGCAAAAGGTGGGGGAGCCAGCAAGTGGGAATAACAGAATGCCAGTGGTAAGTTGTCTGGAGACACCAGGGGTGCTAAACTACTAGCAGAGTTTATATCCGATCTTGGTGGATGAAAAACACGCCACTGCCAAGAGCAATACAGCCTCTGATATAACCATTGTGAAGCCTGCAGTGGTTAAAGAGGAGCAGTAGTTGCTGGGACAGTCCACTCCAGTCAGAGCTTATGGGGGATCCCATTCCAAATGCCTTTGGCCAGGGTTCACCTTGACTGGGAGGGTGGAAAATGTGGAGCAGCATCTCCTCCCTCCTTAGTCCTGGAAGGAAAGACAACCCTTGCCCTGACCACAATGCTCCTGATCATGTCATAGCCTCCAATTTTAACTCCTTCTTCACTGACTCAATAGCCAAGCTAACCACATCTTTCCCTAAAATCTCTTCACCCTCTTCTATCCCCCCCCACACTTCATGCCTTCCACTGTCAATACCCCCTTTTCCATCCTTAATCTTAAACTAAAACCTTGTTCCAATGCCCCAGATAACTTACCTTCCAACTTTCTCAAGTTAGCTGCTGTGGGCATTGCTCTCCCCATCTGCATAGTAATTAACTGCTCCATCCAAGAATCCTATGTGCCCCTTCTCTGGGAAAAAGCCTTCATCATCCCCCTACATAAAGGGGGCAACACCTGTGACATCTCCAACTTCCTCCCCATAGCCATTATCTCCCCCATCTCAAAAATACTTAAAATGCATACACCTGCAACTCCTACCTTACCTTCTTGAATCATCTCCTCACCCCAACACAACATGGCTTTAGACCTGGTCACAGTACCATCACTGACCTCCTATCATTCCTTGCCAATATCAACCATTTACGTGACTCTGGAAACATAGTATCCTCCCTTTTCTTAGACTTATCTAAAGCTTTCAATACCATTTCCCATACCTTACTACTTTCTAAGCTCTCACATCTCAAGTTCTCCCCCGCAACCATCATTTGGTTTTCCAGTTACCTCTCAAACAGACAACAGGCCATTAAATGGAGTAAGTGTACCTCCTCCTACCTAGATACCCTCACAGGCATCCATCAAGGCTCAATATTGGGCCCTTTATGTTTCAACATCTTCATAAATTACTTCCATCTTTGCATCCCTAATACTAAACTCATCCAAAATGCTGACGACTCTACAATAACCTGTTCTGCTAAATCTCTCCTCACTTTCCTGCAAGCTGCTCAGGCAGCCTTTACCGGCACCAAGGCTTGGATGTTTTACAACCACCTAGCCCTTAATGCTACCAAATCCAAAATTATAATATTCACCCCAACTAAAAACACCAAAATAGACAAAACCGCCTTCTTGATAACAAGCCAAAAGCAAAGTTTGCTACAGGTGCCAAATCTTCCTCTCATCACTGTGACTCTTTACACTCCTTAAACTGGCTAGAGCTCCCCAATTATCTTTCTTATATTAAACTTTCTACTGCCCACAAACTCATCTTTAAACCTTCTCATTGTCCTTCTCTATCTTCTACCTTTACCATGCATCTTCCTGACTGATCCCTCTGGTCTAATAATCAAAACCTACTCAAAGTGTATACGCCATTGTAATGCATATTCCTGCTCAACTCCTTCTGTCTTTCTCCCTAGCACGGAAATGGAATTCACTTCCTCCCCACATTCAAACCTCCCAGAACCCCTCTACCTTCAAAATCTTACTTCAATCTCATCGCTATTCCAAATGGAAATGCTCCTGGCTCCCACCCCTCCTAATCTCTTTGCTATACCTACACTTCCATCATGTATACCTTCTCTATATTCCACCTAACACTAACACATCCTACCCTACCCCCTCCTCCTTACTCTATAGTTTACTTCTCTCCCTCTCACTCCTCTATAAAGCATAGACTATAACACCCTTACCCAAAATACTACACAACATGTTATTTTATCACATATAATTGTATTAAATTTGCTGATTTTATATTCATAACACCCCCTATTAATTTTGAACCAATGTTATACAATACTGTTTTTGTATTTGTATTTGTCTGTATGTATATGTATGCACATGGTGCTTTTCTCCCCGGGCCTCCATTGAAAAAGGGCTCACTCCAGCCCAAATGACTTTCCTGGTTATCAAACTGCAAATAAATAAATAAATAAAAAGGAAGCAAACAAGTAGGTATGTTTGAGGATATCCCTGCAGATGTCTTGACATTGAATGACTTTGATAATACAATACTTGTGTGCATGCAGTGACACACAGTCAGGTTTGGAGACAGGCATGTGGGTCTGGTAGACTGGGGGAGAGCCAGACAGACTGCACACCTGAAGCCAGGACTGGTGATGTGGCTACTTCAGGGAGGGAGCTACCCTGTAGCAGTGAGACTGAAGGTGAGCCACAGCTACTGGTGGGTACTGATGTTCCCTTGGACAGAGTGACTGCAAGGGCAGAGGCAAGTAGTAGTATCCAGGCTGACAGCAAGGCACTGCTGTCAGAGGATACCAGACTTCCTGTGGAAGGAGAACTGGGAAGAGTTATAAAGAGAGAGTTGAGACAGGCTCATTTCTCAGACACTACATTACAAGGCTTGAAGGAGGTGGCTAGGGAAGCACCTGATTCTGATTCTCAAAGAAAAGGGGATTATGTATACTTGAACAGAGGGTTACTGTATGGAGAGCGGACCCCAGAGGGAGGGCTAGAAGGTGAGGTAATACAGCAGTTGGGAGTGCCCAGAACCTAGCATCTGGCACTTCTAGCCAAAGCCCATGACATTCCATTTGCAGGGCATATGGGCATATAGCGTACCAAGAGACATATTATGTAGATCATTTATGGGCCTGGGACTGCCAGGGATGCAACAGGGTACTGCAGTGCCAAAAAGTAGGCAAGGCAGGAGACAAGGTCAAAGCTCCTTTGATACCTTTGCCTGTGATTAAGGAGCTGTTTCAGAGGGTAGTTGTGGATATTGTGGGGCCTCTGAGTACCAAAGTTCCACAGGGAAGAAGTATATCCTAGTGGTAGTAGATTATGCTACTAGATACCCTGAAGTGGTGGCTCTGTCCTCCATTCAGGCAGAGAAGGTGACAAATGCTTTGCTAGAGATTTTCTGCAGGGTAGGTTTCCCAAGAGAAATAATGACTGACGGAAGTGCCAATTGTATGTCAGACCTGCTGGCTTGTCTGTGGGAGCACATTGGGGTGAAGTACCCAAAGACCACCCCCTACCACTCCCAGACAAATGGTCTTGGGGAGAGGTTAAACTCTAAACTAAATGCCAAGTTGCAGGCATCTGCAGACCAGGTTAAGAGAGAATGAGGCAAACATTTGCCCCATCTACTGTTTGTGTACAGGGAGGTGCCCCAGGAATCCACAGGTTTTTCACACTTTGAGTTGCTGTATGGGCATAGGATAAGAGGGCCTCTAGATCTGATTCCTGATGAGTGGGAGGGTGAGTGTGAATCCCACAAGGAGTCTGTTGTGGCATATGTCCTAAACCTCAGGACAAGGCTTAGGGAGTTCATGGGCTTGGCCCAGAAGCCTGGTATGACAGGAATGCTCGAGCCAGAGAGCTGATGGTCCTCATTCCTGTCAGACACAAAAAGCTGCAGGCAGCTTGTTAGGGACCCTTCATGGTGGTAAGGAAGGTCAGTGATGTTAACTACATAGTAGAAATGCTAGGCAGGAGGCAGAGGCATAAACTGTACCATGTTAACATGATAAAGCCTTACCATTACAGAGAGGCCATTGTGCTGAGTATCTGCAGTGGATGGCAGGAGTCTGAGGGGGATGTGGTGACTGATCTCCTCAGTGAGGATCGGACTGACACCTCAGTGGAAGGGGTAGCAATGTCCCAGTGGCTATCCCCTACCCAGGTCCATGAAATCCGAGCAGTGTTACAGGAGTTTGGGAACATGTTCACTGGGAAAACAGGGTGCCCCCACCTGGTGTAACACCATGTGGATACAGGGCCCCAAAGACTTATAAAGCAGGCCCCTTACAGGGTGGCTGAGCGAGTCAGACAGACTCTGAGGGAGGAGATACAGGAGATGTTGGAAGTGGGAGTAATCCAGGAGTCCAACAGTCCCTGGGCCTACCCAGTGGTGCCGGTAACAAAGAAGGATGGCAGCACCAAGTTCTGTGCGAACTACAGGAAACTAAATAGTCACAAAGAGTCAGATGCTTACCCCATGCCTAGGACAGATGAAGCCTTAGTGCAGTTGGGTGGGGCTAAGTATCTGACCCTAGGGCTACTGGCAGGTGCCCTTGACTCTCAATGCTAGAGAGAGGCCAGCCTTGTTTTTAGTCCTTTCAGCTTGTATGAGTTGACAAAGATGCTCTATGGGATGCCCCAGTGACTTTCCAGAGGCTTGTAGATTGTATCCTAGCAGCAGCAGGAGATTATACCCTTGCTTAACTGGATGATACTGCCATCTATAGCCATTCTTGGCAAGAGCACCTTCAGCATGTCAGGGAGGTGCTGGGAAGATTGCAGAGGGCAGGGTTGACCATTAAGCCCAGTAAGTGTCAGGTGGGTATGACAGAGGTCTCCTACTTGGGACATAGAGTGGGGTGTGGTATGATCAGGTCAGAAACTGCCAAAGTGGAAGCCATTCAGGCATGACCTGCCCCTGTTACCAGAAAGCAGGTGAGGGCATTCTTATGGACAGTGGAGTACTATAGAAAGTTTGTCCCCAATTATAGTACCATAGCTGCTCCCTTCACAGCATCCTGCCCTCACCAAGAATGATACCTCAGTATAAAGAAAAAAATATCAATTTCAACAATTGGCTAAGCTTCTGGTGTCATTCAAAGGGGATCCAGTGTCTGTCAGTCTGGGACAACATGCTCGACAAGCCACGTTGCTTCGCAAGAGATGGCGTGCACCTGTCACCCCTAGGCTTTCGAATACTGGCCAAGGCTCTTGCTGCCCCCATAGTGCCTTTTTTAGGCAAGGCTCAAAAGTCAAACCCACCTCCATAAACAGCACAATTAACAAAAAACTGAGGGTTATGCTACTCAATGCCAGAAGTTTAAATCTCAAAACGCACACGCTCGAAGCACTCCTCAGCATGGAGAATGTCAACATCTGTGCAGTAACTGAAAACTGGTTCAAGGCTTCAGACAGCACCCCAGCACTACCGGGCTACAACTCGTACCACACGTTTCAGCCACAGAACATGGACCGAAACACAAAAAAAGGGGGTGTATCCATATTCATCAAGGACACCTACACCTCCAGGTTAGTGGCGCAGCATGATACCTCTGAGATCATCCATGTGCAACTAACATCGGGCAAATCTGCAATAAAAATTGTGGCCTGCAACAGATCACCCTCCATGACCCAGGACCACAACTCCACCTTTCTGGAGACACTGGAAAACATGAAGGTCCTACCGAACACCCTGATATTGGGCGATTTCAATTACTCTACCATTAACTGAGAAAACTACTCGAGTACAAACTCCCAGGCCCAGCACTTCCTGGAATTCATCAACTCAAACGCCCTGGATCAGCTGGTAAACTCCCCTACCAGAGGTGAAAACATATTGGACCTGGTTATCACAAACATGGGCGACAGGTGTTCCACACTGGAAGTCAACCCGTCACTGGTTAGATCAGACCATAAACTAAGCACTCTGGATGTCCACACCCCATCACCAACCCCAACTAAGGAAACCACAGTAAAAAACTTTTCTAAAGCAAACTTCACCTTACTTAAGACAGAGGCGGTAAGTTTCACAGCCTCCACGTTAAGGGATAATGCTGCCCAATATGCAGAAACCTTTACAAATGCACTCTATGAGCACCTACAAGGATGCATGGATCGTGCCATCCCTAGCAAAACCAAAACTCACTCCTCTAAGAGAAAGAAACCAGTCTGGTGGACCCCTGCCATAAACAGGCTATACAATAGAAGGAGGAAACTAGTTCAGAAAAAAGCAAATCCCAAGAAGGAAAGACATCCCTGATCAGCATCAGTAAGAAACTAAGGTCCCTCATAAAGTCATCCAAGGTTAACTTCGAAAGAAAAATAGCCAAGGATTCAAAAGATAACCACAAAGCCTTCTTTAGCTATGTTAAGAATCTAAGTGGCAACTCGCAGATAATATGCACTGAACTAGTACAAAATAGCACAGAATATACTGAATCTAATGATATTGCCAACATCCTGGCAGACAGATTCAGTGCGAACTTCACCCCCCTCTCACCCCAAAAAGGCCCACTACAATACCAGAAAAGTGTAGTGTCCCGGAAATCACAGGCACACAGGTGAAAATAGCCCTTTCAAAAGCCAAAAACACAGCATCAATGGGGCCAGATGGTGTCCCAGGCTGTGTCTTGCACGAGCTAACCCCCCACCTAAACATGCTGTTTGACCTCAGCCTCTCCACAGGCTATGTGCCCATAGAATGGTGCACAGCAATGGTTATTCCACTCCACAAAGGAGGGGCCACAGCTGACCCTGGTAACTATCGCCCCATAAGTCTGACTGGCCTGGTCTGCAATGCTATGGAGCACATCATCATGGAACTCATTAGCAAAGACATTGGGATCTCCAAACACTTGACCTGAACCAGTTCGGCTTTGTTAAGGGCAGATCATGCCTACTAAATCTGGTTGACTTCTTTGAGACAGTCACCAAGGCCATAGACGAAGGAAAGGTTGTTCACACAGCCTACCCTGACCTTGCCAAGGCTTTCAACACCATTCCCCACTCTGGTATTACAGAAAATCTCACCAGCCTGAACATAAACACCCCTATGTCACGAGATGGGTTGCCAACTGGCTTACAGACAGAACTCACATGGTAAGAATAGCTGGCTCCAGGTTAGACTCTAAACCAGTCGCAAGTGGTGTCCCACAAGGCTCGGTCCTGGACCACTACTGTTTGGCATATACTCAGAAGTACAGACAAACCCAGGTGGACTATGGATAACCAAGTTCGCCGATGACTGCAAACTGGGAGCCATAATTGACTCTCTGGCTGACACGGACATCCTCCAAAAGGGCCTTACTGAGACGGACACCTGGTGTCAAAGTCGTGGCCTCAAGATAAATGCCAAAAAATGCATAGTCATCCCATTTGGGAAAAACAAAATACCCATGAATTACCACATAGGTGGCAGCCCCATTAATAGAGAAGAGGTAAAAAGAGATCTGGGGACCCAGGTAGATAGTAATCTCTCCTTTGACAATCATATTGCCAAAGTAGTTAGGAAATCCTTCTATGTGGCCTATCTAATTACTAAAGGGTTCGCATCTAGAAATAAAGAGGTTATAGTGCCCCTCTACTTGTCACTCATCAGACCCATCATAGAGTATAATGCCCCATTTGGGATGTACCTCACAAGACACTTCCAACTGCTGTAGAGACCACAAAAGTACCTCACCAAGAGGATTACTGGCCTCAAACATATGTCCTACGCAGCCCGAATGAAAAAAATCCGGCTGTACTCAGTGGCATATTACTTACTCAGAGGTGATCTCTGCCTGACTTACAAAGCCATGTCTAACTCAGAATTGATGGACATGCTCCACCTAAAGAAATCCAAGTCACTGCGAGCCACACACTCTAGTGAGCTAAACCTCGCCACAACAATAAATAGAACATGTTTGAGGGATAGATTCCTGTCACAGAGACTCCCCCTGCTTTGGAACAAAATTCCAAACTACATTAGGTAGAGCCCCTCACTAACACTCTTCAAGAGAAACCTTGACGAGAGGATGGGTAACAGAAAATACACATTCAAATTGCGCCAAAAATTTTAAAGCAATATATACATGTCAAATTACAGCAGTAAAAAGTTTTATTTGCTATATGCAATATTTTTACTGCTGTAATTTGATGTGTATATATTGCTTTAAAATTTTTGGCACAATTTTGAATGGTTAATTGAGGGGTGGGTATATATTTGGTTGAGTTTTTGTGCAATATTGTTCTGAGGAAGTCTCTGTAATAGAGAGGAAAGCGCTCAAATTCAATAAACTTGGTGTCCTTTGGATTGCTCACATTCTGCTGGTTGGTTCTTCTGTGGTTTTCTACTATTTTGTGAGTGTTTAACAGAAAATACACCCCTGGGATCACTTCATTGGCTCTGCTTGACAAAGGATCAGTTAATTAATCAATGGGGTGGCGAAAGCCGACACACTCTGGCTAGGCTTATAAATGCCCTCAGGCAGATAGCCTAGTACCTACCTATGAACCTATAAGACAAGGAAAAACAGGCCAGATAAGGTAGTATGGACCCCAGCATGTGAACAGGCATTCCGAAATCTTAAAGGAGCTTTTGGAGGACCCACTGTGTTAGCAAGTCCAGATTACAGCAAATAATTTGTTGTGCAGGTGGATGCTTCAAACCATGGGGTGGAGGCTGTACTTACCCAGGTTTTCTCAGAGGGAGAAGAGCACACAGTATTATACCTCAGCCATAGACTCCAACCCAGGAAGGAATGCTATGCAGCTGTAGAAAAGGAATGTCTAGCCATAGTATGGGCAATGCAGAAACTTCCGCCTTATCTATATGGAAGGAAATTCACTGTAGTTACAGAGCACAATCCCTTACCATGGCTACATAGAGCCAGCCAGCAAAATGCCAAGTTATTAATGTGGAGCATAGGATTGCAGGCATATGACATGACAGTACAATGCCGTAGTGAGGTCAGAAATACCAGTGCAGATGGGCTCTTAAGACAGGGAATGGAGTAACATACTCCCAGATAGGCTTATTTGTCTCAAGCCATGTTTCTCACGGGTCACTTGAAAAACTAGCTTGAGTCTTCGGGGGTGGGGGTGGGGGGATATGTGATGACATGGACAAATGCCAGTATAGCCAGTTGGAGTTTTGTAAAGAATGATATGTCCTTTGAATACCAAACTGATTTATACAAGATGCTTGTGTTACTAATGTATTAGAACTGTATGTTATTTGTATATCAAACTAATTTGTACAGATGCTTATGCTGAAAATAGATTTGTGAGGTTTGCTTGTGTTAAAAATAGCAACAGTGCACCCTGCTGAAATGAAAAGAAATGTACATGCATTATTGCAATTGAATTAAATGTATATGTTTTAATAGAGGACACTGGGACAACGAAGGTTAATTTTAAGAAAAATAAGGGAAATGTAAATAAGCTGTTAAATGATTAAAACGGCACCCCACAGTGATGAATACGACCAGAGATGATAGGTCTGGGAAACAGCCCTTGTCCATTAACTCAGTGAAAAGAGGGGAGGCCCCAGGCACTGCTGTAAACATTTGGATGTGTATTTGTGGCCGTCTATGCTAAATTCCTGCCTTAGCTTAAAAGGGGAATACTGTGAGAACCTAGAGTCAGGTGGCCAGATGAGGTCATTCTGTCAGCCCTCTTGGAAATTATATTTTAGATACTGCAAAGTGAAATCTCAGAGCACTGAGTATTCTGTTTTGGGAAGCCTGACAACAAAGACCCTCACCCATAGAATATTGCTTTGTGGTAGTAAGCAACTTAACTAGGGAACAGCAATTCTTTTAGATTCAGTCAGGAATATAGTGAAGCTTAGTTTAGAGAGTGTTCTTCTTTATTTGTATGACTCTGTCCATCAATGTTAATTTCAATATTTTCTGTGATTTGAACTCTGGTTAACTGTAAAAATATATTAAGTATTTTCATGCTCTATTATTGTTTATTATTAAATATATTTAAACTTTTATTGTTTCTGGTCCTTGTAGAAAGTACTTAACCTTTGAGAGTGCTTATATGTATTTTGTGACACTGTGTGGGTCACTCCAGAAGGCCTAGCTGTCTTGGTGAATTACTACCATTTGTATTAGTATTAATGTTACGCAGTACAATTGGACACTCTTTGTTAAGGGCCTTAGAGCAGCTGATTGTGGAGTGCTTTGTGGCGGTGATAGCTACCTTATACTCTGGGCATAAGGGGATGCAGCAGGTAAATCTGTGCCAACCTTTCCCAGGCGTGTGTGTGCAAATCATATCTCTCAGTGTGTGTGTGTGTGTGTGTGTGTGTGTGTGTGTGTGTGTGTGTGTGTGTGTGTGCGCGCATGTCAGCTACTTGGGGGCAGGGACAGGAAGCACTGGGTTTACAGAGAGGGTGCTGGAGGACTTGGCTTGGACACATGGCTGAGGACCTAACCCTACAGTTGTACCAGTGGGGAGTCTTATTGGAGACCTGGAGGAGACAGATATAAAGACATCCAGAGCCCGGGCTGAGTGTGTTCCCTGTGTGCTCTTAAGGGAAATTGTACTTGATGCAGACAGGTCTGCATTTGGAAACACTGAGTGTATCCATTTGCATTCCAAGTGCACGCACCTCTCCATTGTCATAGGTGAGGATTCAGGCTCCTTGATTACTGGCCCATTTTGGGGATGACACATATTGGTGGCCATCACATATTGGCAGCAGTGGCTGGCATAACAGGAACCACCGGAGTCGACAATATTCTTCATATCCAAAGAAGACACCCTCCAGGAATCTTGGGTCTGACAACTCCAAAATGGAAGGACAGATCAGAGAAGGAGATATCAAAGGGTAAGTGGCCAGTCAACAGCTCTCAGACCCAGAAAGGGTAGGAGCATTGATAAACCCTATCTGAATCTGTCCTCTGATAAACGTTCTCATCATCTTGCCCACATATGCTTCAGGAAGGCTTCTGGAGGACAGAAGAGAGGAGTTAGTGGAAGGACGTCTAGAATGCCTTTGAGGCATCTCCTCTAGGAATGGAGACGGGAGCTTGGATGAAATAAGATCTGATAGCAGTTGAGGGTTATGGATTCTGGGAGATCTTGTACTTTGAGGTGTCAGATCCAGGGCTGAAAGATCTGACTTTTTTTAGACCTTGGCAGGGAGCTCCATTGAGGGAGCCGAAGTCAAAGTTGTGGGACACTCCAGAGTACTTTTTCGAGACTCCTTGTCCTTGGTTTGGCGATAACCTTTAGCTTTTTCAGGCTTCTTAGGGGTTTGAGCCCCAGCCACCTAGGAAGAGGATCTAGAGGAGAAAGGACCCACTAGAATTAACTTGTTTTAACAATCAGTCAAGGCCCTAAAACTGAAACCAGAGGAAATATCACACTTGGTATCAATGTGGGCCAGACCCAGCCAAACTATGCCACCATCAAACAAAAAATAATTTTTCATCTTTTTACCAAAATACTCTGTAATGTGCAAGGTTGGTTGTTTATACCAATTTATATGATATTAAAATGACTTCACTGTAGTATCACCACTTTCTGTGACATATGACATTTTTCAACACCCCCCCCCCCCCCCCAGGACAGAACTGCCCAAATCAGTACTGCTCTGCAGAAAGAGAGACAGATTGTAAGCATACAAATGTGGTACACTGACACTTTTTCTCCCTCCCTGTAATATAAAGGCAATGGAAAACAGTTTCAAAACAATCTGCTCCCCTTCTTTTTTATAGCAGCTGTTGACCTCCTGACATCAGCAGGAGTAACTGCCCATGCAAGGTGGTGGGCAGTACCTGAGAAGTAAAAAGTACAGTTGTGTACACTTACCATAAATGTAGATGTTCAAGAGTATTTACTGTTGCAGTCATCACATTTGGTTTATCCCTGCCAGGGTAGCCCTCAGTCGGCCCGAATACCAGAGGCTTAGTATTTTTGCGTCGGTTGCTGTCACTCCAGGACTAATGTCAGGTCATCAGTGGTATAAAAACAGGTAGCCGACACCATTACATCAGTTTTTCTTGCCCTGTCAGGAGCCCCCAATAAGGAGCTACGTTATGGTGGAAGACCACTACCAGTAGAAAGTAAATACCAAAAATTCCTTGTAAGAAGTGAGAGAGAGAGAGAGAGAGAGAGACAAGAGGGATGGAGGGAGGGAAACCAGGACTGCAACAGTGAATACACTTGAGCATCTACATTTATGGTAAGTGTACACAACTGTACTATGTTCTTTGTGTTTCACTGTTGCAGTCATCACATTTGGGCTGATTGCCAAAGCTGAAGAAAAGGGTGGAGGTTGTCAAGAAGACTGGAGGCTGGCTAGGATGCCCTGCAAGACTGCAGTGGCAAAGCCTGCCCTGGATTTGGAGAAGATAGGCAGGTGGTAATGCTTGCTGAAGGTATGAACAGAAGTCCATGTTGCAGCCTCCAGGATGTCCTGGCGGGACCCCTCTGAGGAAAGCTGCAGAGGTGGAGGTTGCTCTGGTGGAATGTGTCCTGACCCCCTTGGAGGGAAGTTTTCTATGCTGTTTGTAGCAGAAATGGATGCAATGTGCTATCCATTTGGAAATTGTTTGTTTGGATATGGCCTTGCCCTCTGCTCCCGCAGCGAAGCTGACTATCAATTGATCAGTTTTTCTAAAAGATTTAGTCCTGTCTAGGTAGAATCTGAGCTGTCTGTATGCATCTAGAGAGTGCAGAATCCTTTCCCCCTTGTTTTGTGGGTTAGGGAAAAAGAAGTGCAAATGAATAGATTGGTTGAGAGCCACACTGGACACCACTTTTGGCATGAAGGACAGGTTAGTCTTGAGGGATACCCTGCCAGCATGGAATATGACGAATGGCTCTACAGCCATAAGTGCTTGTAGCTGTGATACTCTTCTAGCTGAAGTGATGGCCAGAAGCAAGGCTGTCTTCCAAGAGAGAAAATTTAACTCTGCTGACGCTGCAGGTTCAAAGGGGGGCAGGGTGAACTTTTCCTACACAAAGTTTAGGTCCCAAGCTGGGGTAAGAGCTCTTCTGGGTGGCTTCAAGTTGTTAACCCCTCTTAGGAACTGTTTGATAAGAGGGTGCGAGAAAAGAGGTGGCTCTGTGCTGAAATGAGCAGAGACGGCAAAGGCATGAATTTTAATAGAAGAGAAGGACAGACCCTTGTGTAGTAGGTCTGCCAGGTAATCCAGGATGAGAGATAGGGTGAGCTGTGCCGATCCGGCTCCCTTAGCCTGGATCCAGGTGCAAAACCTTTTCCACTAGTCAGTATAAGGCTTTCTAGTGCTGGGGTGTCTGGCCTCACGTATAACATCTAGAACTTGTTTGCTTAGACTGGCAGATTGAGGAAAGGTCAGGGAATATGCCGGGCTGCCAAATTGAGGATCTGCAATTGGGGATGCATGAATTTTCCATTCCTCTGAGTCATGAGTGTTAGGATCTGAGGTAGGTGCCATGGTGGCAGGGTTGACAGGCTGCGCAGCAGTGGGTACCAGTGCTGCCATGGCCTGTCTGGGGCAATCAGGATTGCCCTTGTTTTTTTCTTCCTTATTTTGAGCAGTACCCTTGAAATGAGTGGTAGAGGGGAAAATGCATAGACCAAGAGGCTTACCCACTGGAAGGATAAAGCATCCACTTTCCAGGTCTTGCTGTAAGGTTACCTGGTGCAGAACTTGCTGAGCTGATGACTGAAGTGGGAGGCAAAGAGGTCTACCTTTGGGGTGCCCCATTTCTGGGTTACAAGGGTGAAGGTTCTTTGGTCTAGCTGCCACTTGTGTGGGTCTAGCAGGTTTCTGCTTAGGTTGTCTGCCAGATAGTTTAGAGAGCCTGGCAGGAATTGTGCTAACACATGTAGTTGCATGGCTGTGGCCATGTGCTAAAGTGTCATGGCCAGTCTGCAGAGAGGATAAGAGTGAGTTCCTCCCTGCTTGTTGACGTACCACATCACCGTGGTGTTGTCTGTTTTGATCAGCAGAGGCCCCGGGGAGAGTAGGGGTCTGAAAGCTGTCAGGACATGCTGAACAGCTAACATCTCTTTTTGGTTGATGTGCAGATGTATTTGATTTGGGCGCCATTGGCCCTGAATGCACCTGCCGTCCAGGTGTGCACCCCAGGCATAGTCTGATGCATCTGTGGTGAGGGTCTGGGCGGTGTGGGGTAGTGAGAAGGGAAGTCCCTTGTTGTGGCAGCATGCTGCTGCCCATCAAAGAAAATTTTTCCTTAGACAAGGTATCATTGGTATCATAGTTTCCAGGTCTTGAGAGTGCTAACACCAAAGGCTTTTTAGGTACCACTGTAGTTTCCTCATATACAGTCTGGCATATGGAATGAGTAGAATGCAAGAAGCCATGAAGCCTAGAGCTTGCAGGATTTTCCTTGCGGATAACTGGGTCCTGGTGGCTAGCTGGGAGAAGTAGATTGTCAGGTAGGTTTGTTTTTCTGGTGTAAGGAATGCCATCTGGGATGCTGTGTCCAGGCTTGCTCCCAGGAATACAATTTTTTTGTGTGGGTACTAGTTTTGATTTATTTTCATTGATAGTATACCCCAGGGAGGTCAGTAGTTCCTTTACAAAGGTCAGGTGCTTTAGCAGCTTTTCCTGTCTGCCTGTATCAGGCAGCCATCTAAGTACGGGTAAATTTGAATATTTATGTGCCTGCAAAAAGCAATGGCGGGAGCCAGACATTTTGTGAAAACTCTGGGAGCAGTGGATAAGCCAAAGGGAAGCGCAGAGAACTGAAAGTGCAGAGATCCTGCTCTGAAACATAGGTATTTCCTGCATGATTCTCTGATTGGGATGTGTAGGTATGCCTCTTTTAGGTCTAGGGTGGCTAACCAAGCATCCTTGGAAAGCATAGGAAGAAGTTTCTGGAGGGTAAGCATTCTGAATTTTGGTATCACCAGAAAGATGCTTAGAATGGATAGGTCGAGGATGGGGCACCATGTGCCCTCTTTCCTGGGTACCAGGAAGAGTCTGGAGTAGAAACCTTGGCCTGTCTGTTCTGCAGGAACATGCTCTATTGCCCTCATAGACAGGAGGGAAAGGACTTGCTTTTTGGCCTCTGCCCACTGGTTTGGGGGAAGATCTGGGAACCCTTTTGGGGTTGGCAGAGTGTGAAAATAAAATCTGTATCCCTGGGACACTATGTTAAGGACCCAGCGGTCGTTGTAAATGGTGGCCCAGTTGCTTGTGTGAAAGAGGGTTTTCCTCCTAGGGGCAAGTGCAGGTGGGCAGAGGGAGGGGGTGGGAGTGTAAAGTCATTGTGAGCTCTTACCATAAGGGGGTGGCTTTGCACTCCCTAGTTTTGAAGAGGAGGAACTCCATTGTTTAGATCTCTGCATTCCCTGGGGCTGTTGTCTGAGGGGCCTGCTTCTCCTGGGTCTGGGCTGAGCTGACCTGGGGGGGGGGGGGGCAGGAAAGGACCAGTGCTTGGAAGGGCAATGCCTACTGAACCTCGGTAGCTGGACCTGTAAGAAGTCTTTAACTGTCTGCAGAGATTTAGCTTTTTCTTCCATCTTTTTTAGGACCTCTTCTGCCTTGGTGCCAAATAAGTTGTCTTTGTGCAAGGGTGCGTCCAATAATTTGAATTTAACATGGTCTGGCAAGGTCTTTTCCTTAAGCCAAGCATGTCTTCTAAGTACAGAACCAGTAACTGCTGCCCTGCAAGATGCTTTTAAGGCATTAAAACCACATTGTAAGGTGCGCCTAGTTACTTGACTTGCAGAATGCATTAATTCTTGTAACTCTTTATTTTCTGCACAAGCAGGGAAAGAAGATATTTTTTGTTTGAGGAGTTCCATGGTATGTTGCTGATATTTCAGCATATGAAACTGACAATTTAATGCTCTAAAAGCAAGAGTAGCAGAGGTGTACACTTTTTTACCCCATCTGTCTAATGCTCGGGAATCCCTATCTGAGGGGGTGGGATTCTTAGCTGAAGTTGCTTTGATTCCTTTAGGTCCTTGAGAGATGACCTTGGGGTCAGCAGTAGGATTACTGAAAAGAAATTTGTGAGAGTCAGGGACTCTATAGTACCTGTCAGGTTTCCTGGGAGCAGGAGGGAGGGTGTCAGGTGTCTGACTGGATTCCATAAAAACATCATCCACAACATCCAGGACAGGAGGAATGGCCAGAGGTCTGTGCTGTGGAAGACATAAGAATTCCCTGAGTCTCTTTTTCACTGAGGATAGTCCTGACATTCCCATTGGAAATGCTCCCTTAAAGTATGTAGGGTTTCCCCAAAGGAAAAGTCCTCAGGTGGAGAGGCTGAAGGGATGGATTCCTCTGCATCAGAATCCTCATAAACCAAGAGGGGTTGCATATCTTCATATTCAGATGCATCAGATTCATTGACCTCCTGTTCAGATAAAACTACTGGGGACAAGTCTCTTTTTCTTTTGGAAGGTGTAGCCTGGCTTCTCCCGATAAGCATTATAAGGTCTTCCGCCATTTTAAGCAATTGAGACTGAGGCAAGGAAGCAGGGGCCTGAGCTTATGTCGTCGGTTTTTTTTGGGTGTGGTTCGTACCCTGGGCCTTAGAAACTCGGTAGTTTTCGAAAGAACTGTAGATGCAAAAGAAGTCGTCGGTCTGTGTTGAGTACCGGTCATGCAAAGTACTTCCTCGGAAGCCGGTGCCTGCTTAGCGGCTCCGGACCCATCCAAGGTAGAGACATCTGCAGGATCCTTAGTCGAGGAAGAGACTTGTGGCATACCGGACTCCGAAAGTGTCTCGGTAGCGGCCTGCGAATCCACAGAAGCTGGCATCAGGGGCTGTGAAAGCGCCTCACTGAGGACTGGAGAACTGACGACTAGCTTAACGGAAGCATCGTCAGCAGTTTTGGACCTGTGCGGTCTGCCTTTATCCTTACGTTTTTTCAGAAGATCGGTTGTCGGATGGCTTACCGAAGCCATATCGGAAGTAGAGGACTGAGAGCAAAAATATCTAGCTACAATAAGGTCCCGATGACGTATAGTTCTGGTGACAGTGGGGGACGTCGTGGTCTGGGCCTAAACAAGTGACGCAGTAGGAATGAAAGTCTCGGTGTGGTATTTGCTTTCCACAGGCGAGACAATTGTTAACTTTTTTCTGACATCGGTTAGAGCAAGAAAAAAGGATCCCCAATGGGGTACTTAGCTTTAGAAGACTTCAACTTCAATTTGGAAACGAAAAACTCGGGTAGCGGCTGACCAACACTGCTTCTGCTGCAGGCTCCTCATCAAGAAAGACTGATGTAATGGCGTCGGCTGCCTGCTTTTATACCACTGACGACCGGACGTCATTCCTGGAGCGACAGCAACCGACACAGAAATACTAAGCCTCTGGTATTCGGGCCAACTGAGGGCTACCCTGGCAGGGATAACCCAAATGTGATGACTGCAACAGTGAAACATGAAGAACATCTACAGATGTTTCTCTCTCTGTGGTATATCATGCTGATGGAGACAAACCCCTCAGCCAATGTTTGTGAGATGCTAAGCTTAAAAAAAAGGTGGGTGGGTGGGCTTTCCACTCCTTTGATTCCAAGACAAGGAAATAAAAGTTTAATAAAGCAGAGGTAGGTTTCTGGTACCTAAACAATATTGGAACTAACCACGGTGGTGGTGCTGTGGTAGCGTTGTCGCCTCACAGTAAGACGCTGTCCGGTTCGATTCCCAGCTAGAGCGTCTTCTGCGTGGAGACATGTGTGAATGGGCGTACCTTCGTTGAAGGTTGTGCGGCAGGGCTGGTAACTCGGCATGTAAAAATCAACTACCAATCATTAGCGGACCGGAGTTCTGCTGTGGCGACCCCTAACCGGGAAAAGCCGAAAGACATAAACAAACTGAAGGGAAAAAAGAAACCCAAGGGTTGAGTTGAACTGTAGGAGAGAGTGGACTTCTCCTTTTACACTATTGACAACAATGCACCTAGACTAATCTACTGCTGTCCCTTTTTGGATAACAAATCCAGTCAGCCCATTTTGTTGTTAGCTCCCTTTAGTAACCTTTCTATAAATTAAGGGGAAATTAATCCATACCTCTCAATTGCCCAGAATTTTATATAATGTCCACATTTGTGCCTCACATTTTTTGCCTGTTCCTGAAAATTTGTGACTTTCTGACAAACCATTACAGACTGAAGTCAATACAGAATGACAAACACTTGAGTTTCAGACTAAATAGCCTTCTGGAAATGCATGTTAATGCAAACCTTGCTATTCCAGCAACTTTTTCAATTGATAACAGCAATATTTAAAACCTGTCCCTAATTGTGGACCTTTGCCCCCCATTATGTCTGGCTTAGTCCAGAATTGTTACACCAAGAGGTTCTGATGTACGATCTCTCTATTCTAACAAAAACTACAGCTGTGCAAGAACTTACGGCAGACATCCTTCTCTTCACTGCTGCAGTATTCCTTACAATAGGGGATCTCAGCCAAGGGCGGCCCAATATCCGGCCAGTATACCAAAGCCTTTAGGTTGCTTAAGGTACACCGTATGTCATACGTATGCTCCATAAGTATAGTGTTGGGTATAAAGCTGAAGTTTGGACGTACCATCCTCAAAAAGCAGACCCCCCAGTAGGAATGTCAGTCCAAGGAATAGAGAGGTAACAAGTACATCCAAAAGAGAAAAGAACTGAGGGAAGGAGGGAGGAACAGAATACTGCAACAGTAAAGAGAAGGACATTTACCGTTATGATAAGTTCTTAAACAATTGTACTAGGTCCTTCCATTTCACTGTTGCAGTACTCCTTACAATAGGGAGGGTGCAAAAGCTCAGGAAGAAGAGAGGGAGGAGGAAGGACCAGCAGAATTCTCTAGAAATCCACGAAGGACGGCCCTAGCAAAGTCAGCTCTAGCTCTGGATATCACATCCAATTTACACTGCTTGGTAAATGTATGAACAGAAATCCAGGTAGCTGCCTCAAGAATAGAGTTGGTATTCAAACCCTTGAAAAAAGCACTAAAAGAAGCCACAGGCCTAGCAGAATGAGCCTTAACAGAAGAAAGGCTCTTGCCATGAAAGGAATAACAAAAAGAAATGGCTTTAGAAATCCAAGAAGAAATAGTTTGCTTGAAAACAGCCAATCCTAATGATCTAGGATGAAAGAAAACAAAGAGCTGATAAGACTTTTGCAGAAACTCTTAGTCTTATCCAAATACAATGTGAGCTGTCTATGCACATCCAAGGTGTGCAGCATCTTCTCACTAGCAGATTGCAGAGGAGGTAAAAAAAGTGGGTAAATGAATAGACCGATTAAGAGATAATTCATTCACCACTTTGGGCATAAAAGAATGATTAGTAGAAATGGACACCCTGTCCTTATGGAACACAAGGAGGACAAGCCATAAGGACTTCAGGCTCAGGCACTTGTCTGGCAGAAGTAAGGGCTAATAAAAGTACAGTCTTCCAAGAACAATGCTGTAAAGAGGCTGAAGCTGCAGGCTCAAAAGCAGCCTGGGTCAATTTTTCCAAAACAAAATTAAGATCCCAGGGAGGAAGGACAGGCTTCCTGAGAGGCCTAATATGAAGGATGCCTTTATGAAACTGTTTTGTCTCAAATCTAGAAACTAAAGGAGGTGATAAAGGCAGACATGCAGAAATAGCTGATAAGTGGGGCTTAACAGAAGAATAAGCCAACCCAATATTGAGCAGTTCACACAGATAAGATAGAACCAAAGGAACATCCACAGAAAGTGGATCCAGGTTACAAGAAAGACACCAAACAGAAAGTCTCTTCCATTTGGATACGTAGGATTTCCTAGTTGTGGGCTTCCTGGCCTCCTGTAGGACCCTAAACACGTCCTCAGAAAAAAGATGTGTCTGTCTGGAATCAAAATCCTATCACCCACAATGTCAGTTGAAGAGTGAACAGGTGGGGATGGATGACAGATCTCTTGTCTTGTGTGAGTAGGTCCGCCCCGTGAGGTAATTGGATAATTGCCTTTGGCTAAATGCAGAAGAAGAGAGAAAGTACAGTTGTATACACTTACCATAAATGTAGATGTTCGAGTGTATTCACTGTTGCAGTCATCACCTGTGAGTTACCCCTGCTGTGGTAGCCCTCGGTCGGCCCAAATACCAGAGTCAATGTTTTTGTGTGCCGACTGCTGTCACCTGTAGTCTGATGTCAGGTTGTCAATGCTATAAAGCAAGGCAGCCGATGTCATTACATCAAAAGAACAGAAACAGCAAAACAAACCAAATAAATAAAAATGCTGGCAGTCAAGAGTTTCACAGGCACAAATCACTCAGGTGACGATAAACTAAAGGTGTATTTAATGATAAAAATCCACAAGAAAAACAAATAAAACGTGAGCGCTTTCGTTAAACAAGTGTTAACTTCATCAGATACCATTAAAATGTACGACAACCACTTATATACATATAAAAAAACACTTGGATTGGGTAAGCAAAGAGACACAGCTAGCTAAGCAACACTGAGATAGAACATTAACTAACCCCTTGATGACTGTGTTACAGTTGAAACTGTTATATCTTAAATACAACTAAAACTTGTAATTAAAAGATGAATTATTAGTCTCATACTTGTTTCATGAATGGTTATAAATAGAATAAAACTAAAACCAAAGTCATTTTTAAAATCTCATGTTAAATATTCACATAATGCTAAAATGTTTCCCAAAGCAAAATACATATAAAAGTGCTTGTGCTTAACAAATGTTTTAAGATATTTTGTTCCTTTCTAGGGCTTTTAATTTCAATACAGGAGAGATGGACGTCCTGTCATTTATCCCTGGCCATCTATCTGCCTTTAGTAAGATTTGCCACCTTAACTCCTTTAACTCTAACTGAAGTCCGCAAGGCTTTTTGTCACTGATGTCTACATGGTCTATTGCCATAAATGTGAAATTGTGGCCAGTGTTGTCTTGAATATGCCTCGCTAATGCACTGTTAATATTATTCTTTCATATGGCATAGTTGTGTTCATAAATTCTGGCGTTAAATTTCCTTTCTGGTTTTGCCTACATAAAATGCTAGGCATTGGTCACATGTGGCCATGTAGATCACTGCCTTGGAGTGACAGTTATATTTACCTTTACATAATGGTCTATACCATTCACTGTAAATTTGCTGCCCGATTTCACCTTGTGGCACCAGTTACAAGACTCACATTTGTACATCCCTACACGCCCTGTTTTAGTGTGGTTAGAACCTTTCCTAAGAAGGTCTTTTAAGTTTGAGCCACTTCTGTATGTAACTATAGGTTGTTCTCCTATTTGTGCCCTGATGTCCAAGTCATCCACTGAAATGTCCCAGTTCTTATAAAAAATGGACATCAAGTAGTATGAGTCAGAGTTGAATGTAAGCACCATAGATCTACAAAAAGTACTTTTTTCCAACTCAGGTCTCCCCTCTTCAACTGCAGAGGGGCTGTTGTCTAGTGTGTTTTCCCCAACTATGGGCTTAAAATGCCCTAATCTTCTTTTACCTATCACCTCCTGCACAAGCTCATTAAGCAAGTTTGCTGGATACTCCCTTCTCAAGAACATAGTTTTTAAGTTGTAGCATTCTAAAAGAAAATTTTCTTCTCTGGAGATCATACGGGCTGCTCAAACTAATTGCCCTTTAACTACTGACCTCTTTTGATGCTTGGGGTGGGAGCTAGTGTAATGCAGGGACGAGTTTGAACAAGTCTCTTTCCTGTGGATCCTAGTAGCATACTTTTCATTATGTGTGTCTTTGTATAAGTGGACATCAAGGTAATTCATATGATCCAGGTTAATCACCCAAGTGAACTGCAGGAATGTAGTGGTGGTGTTAAGGTATCTCCAAAAGTCTTCCAAATCAACCAGTGACCCATTCCATATCAAGTTGATATCATCTTGATATCTATAATACAGTTTGACCTTAGAATAGTACTGAGACTGAAATACATAATTTCTTTCCCAATATGCCATTGCCATCGCGAATGCCCCACCTGACGCTGAACCCATTGCCACTCCTATGGTCTGCAAAAAGTACCTGCCATTAAAGGAGAAACAGTTGTTTCTTAAAACAATTTCTAATAATTCCAAAATTAAATTAATTTTCTCCTGGTTAACTTTGTATAACAACAGGTCACCCACCCACTCAAGACCAATTTCCTGTGGGATGACTGTGTACAGGTCTTTTACAACTATAGTGACCATGATGTCACTTGCATCATACCTGGTTTTGTTCACTTGTTCTAAAAAAGCCCAGGAATCTTTACAAATTTGGCTTTCATTATGAAATATTTTCTTCAGCTCATGGTCTAAAAATTGGGCACAAGCAGTGGTAATGGAGTGTCTTCCATTCACTAAGGGCCTCATAGGTGGATCTGAGAGGGTATTTTGGACCTTGGGAACACCAAATAGCACTGGTATCCTTGGGCTAATGATGTTAAGATAATTATGTAAGGAACGGTCAATTCTTCTTTCTAGAAATATGTCAGTGAGTTGGCTGTAGATATTTCTATATGCTGCATTTAATTCATTAAGGGACACTTCCATGTAATTTTCTGTGTCTAACATAGCCAACATTTTATCACTGTATGTGGAAGAGTCCATGATTAGAACATCTCCCCCTTTGTCAGGTTTCATAACCCTGACATCATGTTCTTGCAATTCCAATAAACAATCATGTTCACTTTGGTTCATATTGTGAAGTGTTTGAGCTGGCCTTTATTTGTTCTTTAGATTATACAGATCTAGTTCACAAACTTTTGCATACATTGCTAATTTCGGGTGCAAAGGGGGTTGTAAGTAGAACTAATCTTAAAAATGCTGCATTCACTGACATTATTTTGGGAGGTAGTACCATGTAGTAAGGTCTGATTCAACTTTCTTAAATAAAGTTTCAGATCTAACATAGTGTCTACAACATTAAATCTCTTACCAGGTACAAAAGACATTCCCTTAGACAACAAGTCATCTGTAGTTTCATTTATACATAAAGTAGAATAATTGTGTACTGAAAAGTCTTTTTGGTGGTTAAAAAACACTGTATAGGTACCTGCTTTTTGAACAGAGTCCACTGGTGTTGGGGTGCTTACATTAATGAAGGAGTCATTAACATTAACATGGTGACCAGAAGGAATTAGTGGCGATGCTAAGCTCTCCAGTTCCTGTTCTTTGGCCTGGCCTCCTGAAAAACCTGTGGTTGGTAGCTGCCCCTGTGGTTGCTGCCTATTGTTGTGATGGCTTTTGTTCCTAATTCTTTCACCTCTCCTGAGTTCTGGGAATTCAACATCATAGTTTAAAATCACATCATCAGTCTCTTCAAACCTACATTCATCATTGCCAGTTACTTCAAAAGGGTGTGATAATTGCTTGTTACTTTCCCCTCGTGGGGCTTTAAATTTTTTTGTATGAACCAGGAGGTTAGGGTATGCCAAACCATTAGCATAGTCCTGAACCTCCCTGTCCAGCTTGTTCAGTTTACCAGCTTTCAGTTTTGTTATGTGCTGGTCAGTGCTAGTGTAAATCCTGAAATGTTCAAATCTCAAGTTGCTATACTCATGACCCTCACGGATGGCAGAGACTAAAATTGCAAGGTCTTTGAATAGCAGTTCCAGTTCACTGTTATGTTTAATTAAAAGCTCTAAAAGGTCGAGTCCACATTTATCAAATAAGTTAACTAATTCAGTGTACAAAACAGAGTCATGCTGTAAACCAGTAGGAAAGCGCCAGATCCTTAAACCTTTGGGAACCACTTTTAGTCTAGTGCATTTCCTTAGGTAGGCATTTTCCAGTTGAAGTTTCTTGCAATGAGATAATTTAACATAATAATCTGTCAGCTTACCTTCCAAGGAAGGGCTATTGTGTTCGATGCTTCTGTTAAATGAAACCCCTTTCCGCAACCACTCCTCCAACTGAGGAATGTCCTTGTTAAGAGTTTCTGTTAGTCCATTTCTTCCTGCAGCATTCTGAAAGTTCCTGTTGTCAGAAAAACTCATTCCCGACATGCGTAGACGCGTTGTGCCTTCCTGCCTCAATTCCCTTTGCTGTGAATTGGAAATGAGGCATAGAGGTGTATTTTGAAAGTTAGCAGCATGCGCTAGCCCAAGATCCCAGGGAGGAAGGACAGGCTTCCTGGGAGGCCTAATATGAAGGATGCCTTTATGAAACAGTTTTGTCTCAAATCTAGAAACTAAAGGAGGTGATAAAGGCAGACAAGCAGAAATAACTGATAAGTGGGGCTTAACAGAAGAATAAGCCAACCCAACATTGAGCAGTTCACACAGATAAGATAGAACCAAAGGAACATCCAAAGAAAGTGGATCCAGGTTACAAGAAAGACACAGAAAGCCTCTTCCATTTGGATAAGTAGGATTTCCTAGTTGTGGGCTTCCTGGCCTCCTGTAGGACCCTAAGCACTTCCTCAGAAAAAAGATGTGTCTGTCTGGAATCAAAATCCTATCACCCACAATGTCAGTTGAAGAGTGGACAGGTGGGGATGGATGACAGATCCCTTGTCTTGTGTGAGTAGGTCCACCCCGTGAGGTAACTTGGATGATTGCCTTTGGCTAAATGCAGAAGAAGAGAGAAAGTACAGTTGTGTACACTTACCATAAATGTAGATGTTCGAGTGTATTCACTGTTGCAGTCACCACATGTGGGTTATCCCTGCGGTGGCAGCCCTCGGTCGGCCCGAGTACCAGAGTCAATGTTTCTGTGCGTGCAGCTGCCATCACCTGTAGTCTGACGTCAGATCGTCAGTGCTATAAAGCAAGGCAGCCGATGTCATTACATCAGCTTTTCTTGCCCTAACCCATCAGAAGCACAAGGGAAAGGAGAGAAGTGGTCCTGGTGGCTAAAAGCCACCTCGGGAAGCTTATGTCCCCCTAGGGGAAGATGTTAAATGGGGGATGGAGGGAGGGAAACCAAGACTGGGTTAGGAGGCCCTGCAGAATTGCAGAGGCAAACCCTGACCTAGACTTAGAAAAGAGGGGTAGGTAGTAATGTTTTGTAAAGGTATGGACAGAGGTCCAGGTGGCTGCGTCCAAGATATCCCTGGTGGGTACTCCTCTGAGGAAGGCAGTGGAAGTGGAAATTGCCCTAGTGGAGTGGGTACGGATAGACTTAGGTATGGCTTTCCCATGTAGTCTGTAGCAAAGCTGGACACAGTATGAAATCTATTTGGAAATGATTTGTTTGGAGATGGGTTTCCCCTCTGCCCCTGGGGCAAAGCTTACAAGTAGTTGGTCTGTTTTTCTGAATGGCTTAGTATGGTCCAGATATTATCTGAGTTGCCTGTGTAGGTCTAGGGAGTGTAGGATTCTTTCCTCTTAGTTTTGAGGGTTGGGAAAGAAGGTGGGAAGGTGTATGACCTGGTTAAGGGTCACATCAAATACCACCTTGGGCATAAAAGAGGGGTTAATCCTCAGGGAAAAACTGTCTGCATGGAAAATGATGAAGGGCTCAACAGCCATGAGAGCTTGAAATTCCGAGACCCTTCTGGCTGATGTGATAGCTAGTAGGAAGGCAGTCTTCCATGAGAGATATTTCAATTCTGTAGAAGCGGCACGTTTGAAAGGAGGTAAGGTTAGTTTTTCTAACACATAATTCAGGTCCCAGGGTGGCGTGGGAGGGCTTCTGGGAGGCCTGACATTAGAAGCCATTCTGAGGAATTGCTTAATCAAAGGATGAGAGAAGAGGGATGTGTTTGAATTGTAATGGGCTGAAATGGCCGAGGCATGAATTTTAATAGAGGAGAAAGACAGGCCACTATTGAGCAACTCTGCAAGGTAATCCAGGATGAGAGAGATGAGAGGTTGGGAGGTACTGCCCCCCCCTTGATTGTTTTCAGGAGCAGAATCTTTTCCATTTTCCTGCATATGACTTTCTTGTGCTGGCTCTTCTGGCCTCTGTGATGATGTCCATGACCTGTTTGCTTAACAGGGACTCCTTGTTGGTTTTTAGTGTACAAGCCATGCTGAAAGATTGAGAGTCTGTAGGTTTGGGTGCAGTACCTTCCCCCCTCCTGTGTCAAGAGGTCTGACATCAGGGGAAGCAGCTTTGGGGGCTGTAAGGTCTGGCTGCATAACAGGGGGTACCAATGCTGTCTGGACCAGTCTGGAGCAATGAGGATGGCCCTTGGTCTCTCCTCTCTTATTTTGATTAGAACCTTGGGAATAAGGGGCAGAGGAGGGAACGCGTACACAAAGAGGGAGTTCCAGGGGAAGGTCAAGGCATCCACCTTCCATGCTAGGAGGTGGAACTCCCTGGTGCAAAACCTGTGCAGCTGGTGGTTGAGATGCGAGGCAATGAGATCCACTTCTGGGGTCCCCCACTCCTGAGTGATTTGCAGAAAGATTTCTTTGTGGAGCTGCCATTCATGGGGGTCCAATAAGTTTCTGCTTATGTGGTCTGCAAGGGTGTTGTTGACCCCTGGTAGGTATTGAGCAATAAGGTGTAGCCCCATGCAGGTGGCTGTAAGCCAGAGACTCATGGCTAACCTGCACAGAGGGTAAGATTGAGTGCCCCCTGCTTGTTGATGTACCACATCACTGTGGCGTTGTCTGTTTTTAAGGAGGACCCTGGCCTGAGATGGGGTTGGAAAGAAGTCAGAGCCTTTTGTCCTGTCATTATTTCTTTCTGACTGATGTGCAAGTGAAGTTGCTGGACATTCCAAAGGCCTTGTGTACACCTGCCTGCTAGGTGAGAGCCCCAAGCAATGTCTGAGGTGTCAGTGGTGATGATCTGGCCGGAAGAGCGGAGGATGAAGGGAAAACCCTTGTTCATGGCACAGGCCTCTGCCAACGAGAGAAATTCGGCCCTTATACATGGGATCAGAGGGAGTGTGTGGTCTATAGGGACTGAGAGTGCCGACACCAAAGGTTCGTTAAGTACCACTGAGGTTTTCTCATGTGAAGCCTGGCAAGGGGGATAAGGAGAATACAAGATGCCATGTATCCCAAGGCTTGCAGGAACTTCCTCGTAGTGAGGTGACTTCTAGAAGCCAGCTGGGTGAAGCAGAGAGGCAGGAAGCTCTGCTTTTCTGGGGATAGGAAGGCCATTTCGGATGCTGTGTCTAGCACAGCTCCAAGGAAGATAATTTCCCTGGCTGGGTTTTGTTTCGATTTTTTTCTCATGGATGGTGAACCCTAGAGAAGTAAGGAGAGATTTGACAAAGAGAAGGTCCTTGAAAAACTCTTCTTTGCCCTCTGCTCTGCCTGAATGAGGCAGTCGTCCAGGTAAGGGTAAATCTGTATATTTCTCTGTCTGCAGAATGCTATAGCCGGGGCCAAGCATTTGGTGAATACTCTGGGAGCGGTTATCTTGTGATGATGTGGATCTCTCATATGAGTTGGAATATCTGAAGGAGACTTTTCTAACAAGGGGCTACAGTCAGGAGCAGGTGGACCAGCCCCATTTAAAAGTAATGCGTGAGAGGGAAGGACGAGCTAGACCCTAAGTTTCAACAAACTCAGGTCAGGACTACTGTAAAACAATCTTTTAATGGGGTTCCATTGGTTGTACCTTACACACAGGATGCTGAGGTAGTGAAAAATATTGTTTGAAAGAATTGGTCTATATTGCTTGTTGATGAAAGGACATCTGGTATAGTTGGTCCCTGCCCTACATTTGTGCACAGAAATAAAAAAAACAGGAAACAGCACTTGTGCTACCCTAGAAAGCCTACTCCAGCAGTTCTACCACTGTATGGTATTCACAAATTTGGAGCATGTGCATATTGTGCCTTTATTGATGAATCAAGGTGCTTTAAACATCCAGGGACTGGCCACTTATGGCAGTTAAGAGCAATGGCCAATTGTAATATCATGAATGGGGTTTATGTAGTGCATTGTGTTATCTGTTTCAGATTTTATGTTGGCAAAATGAAAATTAGTCTCAGGGAAAGGGTAAGAGACCATCTGTATTGTACTAAGAGAAGGCTAGATTGTAGCACCCTAGCAAAGCATACACTAACAGCAGGGGATCAACATCAATTTTCCTGCAAGCTTTATATGTACTACCAGAGAACAATAGACCTAGGGGACCACATTATTAGGACTGAAAATGTGGAGCTACAATGGATGTTGAGACTGGGGGCCCATAGGGGGGTATGGGTTAAATGACTGTGCCCCCCTGAAACCTGTGCTGAAATCCAGAAAGTTGAAATGATGGCATGTATTGATGTACTATGGTTATTTCCCTTTAAATTTTGTTGTAGTGATAATGCATAGCTCTTGTTAGGAATTCTGTACCTATTCATTGGTTAATTATTTTTTTTTAATGTGTATTTAAATTTGCACTTTATCATTGCTGTCATGTCTGAGGAAGCGGTGTTGATAATCGCAAAAGCACTTACATACCATAGAACACAGTGAAGACAGTCATCAAAAAGTGGAGAAAATATGAGACAACAGTGATGTTGCAAAGAACTGGACGTCCCTCCAAAATTGATGAAAAGACAAGTCGAAAACTGGTCAGTTAGGCTGCCAAGAGAACTACAGCAACACTGAGGGAGTTGCAGGAACTTCTGGCAAGTACTGGTTGTGTACTACATGTGACAATAATCTCCTGTATTCTCCATATGTCTGGCCTATAGGGTAGGGTTGCAAGATGGAAGCCTTTTCTTACACAGACAAATATCCAGGTCTGGCTAAAATTTGCAAAACAATACATCAAGTCTCCCAAAAGCATGTCAGAAAATGTGTTATGGTCTGATGAGACCAAGGTTGAACTTTCTGGCCACAATTCCAAAAGGTATGTTTGGTGCAAACACAACACTTCTCATCACCAAAAGAACACCATCCCCATGGTAAAGCATGGCAGTGGCAGTATCATGCTTTGGGGTTGCTTTTCTTCAGCTGGAATTGGAACTTTAGTCAAGGTGGACAGAATTATGAGCAGTTCTAAATACCAGTCACTTTTGGCCCAAAACCTTCAGGCATCTGCTAGAAAGCTGAAGACGAAGAGGAATTTCACCTTTCAACACGACAATGACCCCAAACATATATCCAAATCAAAAAAAGAATGGCTTCACCAGAAGAAAATTAAAGTTTTGGAATGGCCCAACCAGAGCCCAGAAAGTACAGTTGTGTACACTTACCATAAATGTAGATGTTCGAGTGTATTCACTGTTGCAGTCATCACGTTTGGGTTATCTGCTTGCAGTAGCCCTCAGTCGGCCTGATTATCAAAGTTTTGGGTCCTGCGTCGGTTGCTGTCTCATCTGCCATGACTTCAGGTAGTCAGGGGTATAAAGCATGGAGCCGACGCCATTACATCAGTTTTTCTTACCCCAGATGTCAGGTGCCCCCCAATGGGAAGCAATTAAATATATATATATATATATATATATATATATATATATATATATATATATATATATACACACACACACACACACAAGGTTAAACCTTTAACAAAAATGCAAATACACCAAAAAGCCTTTAAGCATAGCAAAGGAGAGTACAGGTATAGCCAAAAGAAGTCGGGGGGCTGGAGGGAGGGTAACCAGGACTGCAACACTCAATACACTCGAACATCTACATTTATGGTAAGTGTACACAACTGTACTATGTTCTTCATGTTTCACTGTTGCAATCATCACGTTTAGGTAGATTCCCAAAGCTAAGTATGGAGGAGGAATTTAGATAGCATTAGGACCAGCTATAAGGCCCTGCAAGACTGCAGTGGCAAAGCCAGCTCTGGATTTAGAGAAAATTAGCAAATGGTAATACTTGGTGAAAGTATGTACAGAACTCCAGGTAGCAGCTTCTAGGATGTCTCTGGAAGGGACACCTCTGAGAATGGCTGTAGAGGTAGATGCAGCCCTGGTTGAATGGGGTCTAATCCCCTGTGGGATAGGTTTTCCATGGTGCTTATAGCAGAAATGAATGCAATGGCCTATCCATTTAGAAATGGTTTGCTTTGACATAGCCTTCCCCTCTGCCACCAGCAGTTGTTCAGGTTTCCTTTGATGTTTAGTCCTGTCCAAGTAAAATCTAAGTTGTCTGTGCACATCTAAGGAGTGCAGTATCTGTTCTCCTTTGTTCTGTGTATTAGAAAAGAAGGTTGGCAAATGAATGGATTGATTAAGAGCCACACTGGAAACCACCTTTGGCATGAAGGAGGGATTGGTCCTGAGGGGCACCCTGTCTTGCACGAAAGATGATGAAAGGCTCCACTGCCATAAGGGCCTGTAATTCAGATACCCTTCTTGCTGAAGTGATTGCCAAAAGGAAAGCTGTTTTCCAAGAAATTAATTTTAACTCTGCACTTGCAGCTGGCTCAAAAAAAAGGAAGAGTGAGTTTTTCCAATACAAAGTTAAGGTCCCAGGCTGGAGTTGGGGCTCTCTTGGGTGGTCTTAAGTTTTTGGCCCCTCTGAGGAACTGCTTAAGCAGTGGGTGAGAAAAGAGGGGTGGTTCTGTATTGTAATGAGCTGAAATGGCTGAGGCATGAATTTTGATGGAGGAAAAGGAAAGGCCCTTGTGAAGCATCTCAGTTAAGTACTGAAGAATCTGAGGTAAATTGGGTGCTGCTGTGGCCATCCCTTGAATTTGGTTCCAGACACAGAATCTTTTCCATTTTTCAGCATAAGATTTTCTAGTACTAGGCCTCCTTGCCTCCAAAATGACATCCAACACTTGTTTACTGAGGTATGGTAAAGGAGAGATTAGGTAATTACCCAGGCTGCCAGGTTCAGGGTTTGAAGCTGGGGGCACATAATCTAGCTTTCCTGCTGAGACAGCAGGGTAGGGGTCTGAGGCAGGTGCCATGGGGCTAGCAGTGACACACGGCGCAAGAGGGGGTACCAGTGTTGGCGTGGCCAGTCTGGTGCAATCAGTATCATCCTTGGTTTGTACTGTCTGATCTTTAGTAGTACTTTGTAGAGGAGAGGCAGAGGAGGAAAGGCATAAAATGATAGATTTTTCCAGCTGAAGGACAGAGCATCCACTTTCCAAGCTTGTTTGTGGGGAGTCCTTGTGCATAATTTGTCCAATTGGTAGTTCTGGGGGGATGCAAACAGGTCTATATCTGGGCTCCCCTATTTGTTTATCAACATGTTGAAAGTCTTTGGTTCCAGTTTCCACTCGTGTGGGTCCATGAGATTTCTGCTTAGTTCATCTGCCAGTGTATTTAGTTTTCCTGGCAGGAATTGAGCCTGTAGATGCACTTGGTAGCTCAAGGCTGTGTTCCACAGAGCCATGGCTAGTTGGCAGAGGGGGTAAGAATGGGTACCCCCTGCTTGTTTATGTACTACATAACAGTGGTGTTGTCCGTCTTTACCATTAACTGTCCTGGAAGAATGTGGTCCTTGAAGGCTGTCAGAGCATTCTGTATAGCTAACATTTCTTTTTGACTGATATGCAGGTGCATTTGACTTGGGTTCCATTTGCCCTGAATGCACTTCCCTGCCAGGTGAGCCCCCCATGCATAGTGTGATGCATCTGTTGTTAGGGTTTGGGTGGCATGGGGTAGAGTGAATGTTAGTCCCTTGTTCTGGTGGCAGGCCTCTGCCCACCAAAGGAATTCTAACCGTAGGCAAGGTATGATAGGAATCATTGCTTCCAGATCCTGAGAATGTTGACACCATAGGCTTTTTAGATACCATTGTAGTTTCCTCATATGCAGTCCTGCATATGGAATTAGTAAAATGCAGGAGGCCATGAACCCCAAGGCTTGCAGTATTTGCCTTGCAGACAGCAGGATTTTTGTGGCCACTAGTTTGAAGTAAGTTGTCAAATGAATTTGTTTCTCTGGCTTGAGGAAAGCCATCTGGGAAGTTGTGTTCAAGCTTGCTCCCAGGAATATAATTTGCTGACAGGGTACCAGATGTGATTTATTTTCGTCTATGGTGTGGCCCAGACAAGTTAGCACCTTTTGTACAAATGCCAGATGATTCACAAGTAAGTCCTGGCTTTCTGCCTGAATTAGACAATCATCCAGGTATGGGTATATTTGAATATTTCTTTGCCTGCAAAATGCAATGACTGGAGCTAGGCACTTTGTGAATACCCTGGGTGCAGTACATAAGCCAAAGGGCAGTGCAGAGAACTGATAGTGTATGTAACCTGCTTTGAAGCGTAGGTATCTCCTGCAAGATTCCCTGATTGGGATGTGCAGGTAGGCTTCCTTTAAATCCAGCGTTACCAACCAGGCATCTTTGCCTAGCACAGGAAGCAACTGGTGAAGAGTGAGCATCTTAAATTTTGGAATCACCAAAAAGGTGTTTAACATAGAAAGGTCCAGGATAAGACGCCATGAGTTGTCTTTTCTGGGTACCAGGAAAAGTCTTGAGTAGAAACCTTGTCCCTTTTCCTCTTCTGGTACAGTCTGAATAGCCTTTATGCTTAACTCATTACAGCCTAGTGACGTCTACAAGCGTTTTTGCAGTTGCCTCCTACTGCTCCTCTAGGCGTCAAATATTGCCTGTTCATATTTGCATTAATAATTCCAAAACCAAGCTACACACAAGGCATCAGAGTATTTTATCTTGAAGCATATATGATGGCAAACACAATTGTATTGATATATGACCTCTGTCAATAAGTATTTGTTAGAACTGTAAGGTGATAACTTCATTTTTTAAAGGCTGAAGCCACAGCTACTGGGAGTTAAAGGTACACACTCAAAAGAGCTCTACTGGAGGGAATGAGTTAAAAGAGAGAGTACTTGCTTTTGAGCCTCTACCCACTGATTTGGGGGTAGATCTGGCCAACCGTTTCGGGTTGGTAACGTGTGGAAGTGAAATCTGTATCCTTGGGAAACTATATTTAAAACCCATTTGTCCTGGGTAATGAGTTCCCAGTTTTTTGTCTGCAGAGCAATCTTTCCCCCTAAAGGAGCAGTAAGTTGAGAAGTGGTTGGAAGTTTTAAAGTTAAGTCATTGAGACAGTTTACCATGGGGGGAGTCTTACTACTCACTGATTTGGAAGTGGGAGCTCCCCACTGCTTAGTCCTGTGCGTACCGTGGGACTGAAGCCTGGATGTTCTGCTGGTTCTGGGTTTGGACTGAGAAGGCATGGAAGAGGCAGGAAAGGAGCAATTCTTAGAGGGCCAATGCCTACTAAATCTTGGAGGCTGTACTTGTAGGAAATATTTAACAGTTTGCATAGATTTAGCTTTTTCTTCCATCTTTTTAAGAACATCTTCTGCTTTGTTGCCAAACAGGCAGTCCTGATTTAAGGGAGCATCCAGCAATTTAGCTTTAACATGATCTGGCAAGGACTGCTCCTTAAGCCAAGCATGCCTTCTAAGTACAGACCCAGTGACAGCAGCCCTGTAAGATGCCTCTAGTGAATCAAAACCACACTGCAAAGTATGTTTTCCAACCTGTTCAGCAGAATGCATTAAATCCTGTAAATCCTTATTTTCAGCACAATCAGGAATCAACATCATTTTCTGTTTAAGCAATCCAATAATTTGCTGTTGATACTTTAACATATGAAACTGGCAATTTAAGGCCCTAATGGCCAAGGTTGCAGAAGTGTATACCTTCTTACCCCATCTATCCAGCGCCCTGGAGTCTCTATCAGAGGGGGTAGGATTTTTGGCAGTCGTAGCCTTAATGCCCTTGGATCCCTGTGAAATGGTCTCAGGATCCGCAGTAGGATTTTTAAAAAGGAACTTGTGAGAGTCAAGAACCCTGTAATATCTATCAGGTTTCCTGGGAGCAGGAGGTAAAGAGTCAGGGGCCAAACTAGATTCCGAAAAGGCATCATCAACAATGTCTAGTACAGGAGGGATAGCTAAAGGCCCGTGCTGGGGCAGGAGTAAGAAATTCCTAAGCCTCTTTTTAGAATCAGAGAAATTCTGGCTTTTCCAATGAAAATGCTCCCTAAGAGTATGCAAGGTTTCACCAAAAGAGAAATCTTCTGGGGGGAAGCAGAGGGAATAGAGTCCTCTGCATCAGAATCCTCATAGGTAGACAAGGGCAAATCCTGGTCATCAGAGGAAACAGAAATTTCAGAATCCTGGTCAGAAGTATCATAAGCAAATTCATTCCTAGGTCTCTTAGAGGGGGAAGGCTGGCTTCCCCTGATTAAAGTAATAAGATCTTCAGCCATTCTTATCATTTGTTTTTAGGCATAGAGGCTTGACCATGCAGTCTGGGCGTCGGTTTTCAAGGCATGGTTCAAGGTTTAGGCCTTGAAGAAGAAGACGGCGTCGGTTTAATATGCAAGTCAGTAGGCCTGAATACACCCTCAGAAGCCAGTGCGTGCACAGTGGCTCCAGACCCATCCAAGGTAGAGACATCCACAGGTTCCACAGTTGAAGCATCTCATGGCATACCGGACTCCGAATCTGAAGTAGCGGGTATCAGGGGCTGCAAAAGCATCTCACTGAGTACCGGCGAACTGGCAACTGGCTTAGGAGAAGTGTCATCGGCAGCTTTGGACTTAGGCGACCTGTCTCTATCTTTGCATTTTTTTGGAATGTCGGTAGGCTTACCGAAGACATATCTGGATAATTGAACCAAGTATCAAAATATTTAGAAGTGTAAATATACCAATGATGAATAGTTTGTTGCTTAAATAAGGCAGAAAACTGACAGCGAGGTATGTCATGGTCAGGGCCTAGGCAAGGAATACAGTACGAATGAAAATCTTTATGTGGTATTTGCTTTCCACAAGAAATACAATTATTGACTTTTACTGACATCGGATTAGAGCAAGAAAAAGTTTCCCCAATGGGGTACTTAGCTTTAATTGAAGACTTCGGTTCTGAAACTCGAAAATGAAAATTTCAGGAGTCGGCCGACGGACACTTGTGAACTGCTTCTGGTTCGGGCACTGCACGACAAGAAAGACTGATGTAATGGCGTTGGCTGCATGCTTTATACCCCTGACTACCTGACGTCACGGCAGATGAGACAGCAACTGACTCAGGACCCAAGACTTTGATAATTAGACCGACTGAGGGCTACTGTAAGCAAATAACCCAAACAAGATGACTGCAACAGTGAAACACGAAGAACATCTAAATCCAAAAAGAAAATCTGTGGGGTGACCTGAAGAGGGCTGTGCACAAGAGATGCCCTCAGAATATGACAGATTTGGAGTGCTTTTGCAAGGAAGAGTGGGCAAATATTGCCAAGTCAAGATGTGCCATGCTGACAGACTCCTACCCAAGAAGACTGAATGCTGTAATTAAATCAAAAGGTGTTTCAACAAAGTATTAGTTTAAGAGTGTGCACATGCAACCAGCTTATTATAAATTTTTATTTTTTATGTTTTTCAATTGAATTGTACAGGTTATAGGTCACATTAAAGGTGGAAAACGTTTTGAAATGATTTATTATCGTCTCATTTTTTTATATCACAAAAACCTGGCATTTTAACAGGGGTGTGTACACTTTTTATATCCATTGTGTGTGTGTGTGTGTGTGTGGGTGTGTGTGTGTGTGTGTGCGTATACATGTATATATATATATATATATATATATATATATATATATATATATATATATATATATATATATATATATATAGGTAGGTACTAGGCTATTTGCCCTAGGGCCTATAAAAGCATAGCCAAATGGTACCCTGGGCTTTTGCCACCCAAGAAAATTATTTTCCTGTGCCCCTGTCTAGCAGAGCCACAGAAGTGATCCCCGGGCTGAATTTCCTATTTTCCATCCAATCATCAAGATTTTTCTTGAAGAGCGCTAATGAGCTTAGTTTGATATAGATAGGTAGTTTGTTACAGAGTATGGGAAGTCTCAGGGACAGGAATCTATCCCTCCTGCATGTTCTGTTTATTGTGGTAACAAGGTTTAGGTCCCTAGAGCGTGTAGCTCAGAGGGATTGGGATTTCTTTAAGTGGAGCATGTCCAACAGCTCTGGGTTTGACATAGCTTTGTATGTTAGGCAGAGATCGCCTCTGAGTAGGCGTTATGTGACAAAGTAAAGCTGGATTTTTTTGAGACGGTCTGCGTAGGGCATCTGTTTGAGGCCAGTAATCCTCTTTGTGAGGTATTTCTGTGGCCTTTCCAGTTGTTGCAGATGTCTTGTGAGGTACATATGAAAAGGGGCATTGTACTCTATAATGGGTCTAATGAATGATGAGTAGAGGGGAACAATAACCTCTTTTTTCCTGGATGAGAAACCTTTTGTGATGAGGTGTGCCACATAGAAGGATTTCCTGACTACTGTGGTGATGTGATTATCAAAGGAGAGACTACTGTCCACCTGTGTCCCAAGGTCTCTTATCACACTTTTGGTGTTAAGTAGACTACCGCCTATGTGGTAGTTCATGGGTACAGAGTTTTTACCAAAAGGGATGACAATGCACTTTTTGGCATTGAGCTTGAGGCCGTGGCTGTGACATCAGGCATCTGTCTCAGTGAGGCCCTTTTGTAGGATGTTCACATCGTTAGGAGTTTTGATTATGGCTCCTAGTTTGCAGTCATCTGCGAACTTTGTTAGCCAAAGGCCTTCTGTGTTAGGCTGTACTTCAGAGAAGTAGATACCAAACAGGAGAGGACCTAGGACTGAACCCTATGGTACTCCACTTGGCACTGGTCTGAAGTTGGATTTAGAGTCTGCTACTTTCACAGTGTGGGTTCTGTCAGTGAGCCATTTGGCAACCCATCATGTGACATAGGGATTTACACCTAGTTTAGTGAATTTATCTATAATTCCAAAGTGGGGGATGGTGTCGAAAGCCTTGGCGAGATCTAGATAGGCTGTGTGAATCACCTTCCCCTCATTTACGGCTTTGGTGACCACTTCAAAGAAGTCTATCAGGTTTAGGAGACATGATCTGCCTTTTACAAACCCGAACTGGATAGGGTCCAGAGTTTGGAGATTACCAATGTCATTGTTTATAAGTTCCATGATGATACATTTCATAGCCTTGCAGACCAAGCTCATCAGGCTAATGGGTCAGTAGTTCCCGGGGTCCATGGCAACTCCACCTTTGTGGAGTGGGATAACTGTTGCTGTGCGCAATTCAGTGGGCACAAAGCCTGATGTGAGGCTATGACTGAACATGAACCAAACAACAGAGACCTCCAAAGCAGAAATGTAAGCAACTTCCACCCCCAACACAACCCAAATGACACAAAGTCCACATACTCAGTGTGCCACTCAACTACAGCCCATAAGGCATAACGTACCCAACACTCTAGTCATAGGTGACTCTATAGTCAGGCACATTGATGTTCCACTCACCAGGCTAAACAAGGAAAAAGTTACTGTCAGCTGCCTGTCAGGTGCCAGGATCCGCCACATAACGCACGCACTCAGGTCACTCCACAACAAGTACAAATATGACTCTGTCATTGTCCATGTTGGTGTGAATGACCTGAGAAGTACCTCCTTGGACTACATGAAAATAGACATGGAGGAGCGCTCTGATCTTGTAGCCCAGGCCGGTATGACTCTAGCCCTGAGTATTGTTTATGAGATAGTCATGATTTTCTGTCTAACTTAACTACAGACGTTCAAACCTATTTACTAAAGGTTTTATTATTATCTGCACTGTGCCAATCTGTCATCAGTTTCAGCTGCCTTGTAGTGACCGTCCATCTCATCTGAACAGATTCTTCTCAGTCTTAAAAACTGTGACCTGGGTATATTGTTAGATACATGTAAGTGACAACTCTTTGCTTGAAGCAAGAAACTGCTATCAAAGGGATTTCTTAACAATACGAGTTGCTGACAGTACCATCAGCTAACCTGGTAATCCAAACATCTAAAAATTGTTTTCATTTAGATATTAATTCACAAAGCTCAGTATTATCAGATTTCCAAATAAGCAAACAGTTTTCCAAATATCTGTCCATGGATTCTAAAAATAAATTATGACTGACACTGTAAATCAGCATTTATTCTAAATACCCCATGAACAAGGTGGGATATACTGGGGCAAAGGAAGCTCCCACAGCTGTCCCTTGCAGATGTAAATTGCAGTTACTCTCATAATAAAAAAATATATATATTTTTAGATAGAACATGTTCAGTTAAGTACAACAAAAAGGTATTAAAACCAGGTCTGCATTTATTAGTTGCGTTTAACCAGTACCAGAAAAACTGGCTAGAGGTGCTCTGATTCCTGCCTTTAAAGCATCCAAGTAAAAGGGCCAAACAATGTAGTAAAATAGTCCAAGTGTTCAGTTAGATACCCCATTCTTGTAACTATGGGTTTCCCTAGTGGTTTAAAAGAATCTTTGTGAATTTTTGACAATATGTATATAAAAAAAAAAAAGTTATGTACTTACCATAACATTCCATTCTGTGTTGTCCATTTTCATTCTTCTGTAACTGTTTGGTTCGAATCTGACTCTCGGATCAGACTTGGACACTTTTTACAGCTCATGGAGCTCCGAAAGCTCTTGAGCTCCTCTCTTACCAGTAATGCACCAGTCCCTTACCATCAGACCATCAGATCATATTTGCTGACTTTTAGTGAACACAGAAAAAAATACCAGTATCTGGAGCTCAAACAAAGGAACACTGGTTTCTCTAGCATCTTCTGATCCTTCTAGAAGTCAAATTGGTAGGGGAGTGGAGGGAGTGAAGTTGAGGAAGAATGAAAATGGACACCACAGATGGAACGTCATGGTATGTACATAACTGATGCTGCCATTTTCATTCATTCCTCAACTGTTGGGACAGAGTCCCCAGCTACCTCAATCTTGGGAGTACTCTGAGGGAGGATATTTCTGACCACCTCTGGGCCGAAGGCTGCCCTTCCCCTAAAGACCAGATCCAATTTGTAATGAGCAATAAATGTAAGAGGGTAAAGCCCAAGTTGCAGCTGCACAAATATCATCCAAAGAAGATCTGGATAAAAACACTGGTTGCCACAGACCTGGAAGAATGAGCTTTTAGAGATTTTGGCAAAGTCAAACCTACTTTTTGGTAAACAAATGAAATACAATTAGTTAACCATTTGGCTAAGGTCACTTTAGTAACTGGTTTACCCAATTTTGAATCTGAAAATGAAACAAATAATTGATCTGATTTCCTGAAAATTTTTGTCCTGTGTAGGTAGAAGAGTAACTGCCTGTGGACATCCATCAAATGTAGCATATATTCTCCTTTGTTTCAAAAATTTGGAAAGTAAAATTGAAGACTGATATTTTGGTTAATTTTGGATTCTGACAACACCTTAGGAAGGATGGGTTATTTCATAACGATAATCTATTCTTTTGAAAAATCAAATAAGGAGGTTTAGGGTGGCCACGGTCGTGCAGAGGTTAGCGTTATCACCTCACAGCAAGAGGTTCTCCGGTTAGATCCTCGGCTGGCGTGCCTTCTGTGCGGAGTCTGCATGTCCTCCCTGTGGTCGCGTGGGTTTCCTCCCACATCCCAAAGACATGCTGTAGGTGAATTGGACACTCTAAATTGGCCCTAGGAGTGAGTGCGTACGTGTGTGTGTGTGCGCGCCTTCCGTGGAAGGTTGGGCGCCGGGCTGGCAACTCGACACCGTAAAACTCTACTGCCAATCATGAGTGGACAGGTGATCTGCTGTGGCGACCCCTAACCAGGAAAAGCCAAAAGAAGAAGATAGGGCTTCAAGTTCTGATACACTTTTAGTAGATGTAATAGCCACTAACAAGATAGTCTTCCAAGTTAGAAATTATTAACATTTGGCGGATGGTTCATAGGGAGATTGGGTCAGAGACTGTAAAACTAAATTCAAATCCCATGGGGGGGGTTGGTTCTTTAAAGGGGGGGTCTAAAAAAAAAGGTTCCCCTTATAAAGGCCTTGCAAAGTTTGAAACAGGCTAAAGATGAATTGTTTACCCCAGTGTGAAAATTAGAAATGGCAGCTAGCTGTAACAGTTGAAGAACTAGCACCTTCATTAAAACGTTTTGCTAAAACCTCTAGAACATTAGGCACTGGTGCTAAAAAAGGGCTAATGTCATTCTGCTGTGCCCAAATAAGAAACCTTTTCCATTTACTTTTGTAAATTTTTCTAGCAGAAGCTTTGTGGGAGGATAAAAGAATGTGACAAACAGGGGAAGAGACCCTAAAGTGTCTTGCTATTAATGGAAGTGGAAAAACCATGGGGTTAATTTTAGGCCCAAGATGTCTAGGTGTATCATGTTTATCAGCTGAGACAGAAAGTCTGGAATTGGATCCAGAATCCTTTGAGGACAAAGCAGATGAGGCCAAAGAAAGGGGAACCAAATTTGAGGAGGCCAATAAGGAGCAATTAGGATAACTATGCTCTTCAATCGAGATGTTTTCTGAAGGAATTTGGGGATTAGAAGTACAGGGGGAAAGGCAGAGAGGAGACCAGGGGGCCAATCGTGGAGAAGAGTGTCTCTTGGTGATTCTCCCGGTGGGGGGACCAGGGCAAAGAACCTGCTGCACATGTTGAGGGGAGATGCAAAGAAGTCACAGCAAGTTTGGCCCAACTGACAGAATATCTTTTCCGCCACTTTAAAGTTGAATGATCACTTGTGAGGCATTACAATGGACCTGCTTAACTTGTCTACTATCACGTTGGATTTCCCAGGAATGTGCATTGTTTTCAGAAATTAACTGGTTGAGATCAGCCATTGCCATACTCTCAAGGCTTCTCAACATAGGGGAAAGACTTGGTTCCCCCTTGTTTGCTGATGTAACGGACCACTGATATGTCCTTCTGAAGCGCTACAGTCCTGGAAGGGAGAGTGTCTTGGAAGGCTTGCAATGTTAGGATGACAGCTCTCATTTCTAGGACACTGATATGCATATTGGCCTCTTCCGGGGAACATTTGTCTGGGACTGTCTTTCTCAAGAAGTGGCCCCCAATCCAATCTGGGAAGCATCTATGATAACTATGGCCTTGAATGCGGGAAAGTTAAGGGGCAACCTTGCATTATCTGATCTGAGTGAATCCACCAAAGGTAGTAATTTTTGCAAGCCTGAATTATCTTGATTTGTGTGAATAAGGGTTGATGTAGAATGGACCACAGAGTTGCTAGGGTCCACTGAAGAATTCACATGTGATATCTTGTTAACGGAGCCAAAACTACCACAGCAGACATTGACCCCAAAAGCTTGAAGAATCAATCGAACTGAATTTTGAATGTTCTTTCTGACCTGGAATTGTATGGTTTGTACCCTTGGCAAGGGAAGGGAAGCTGTCAAGGATACTGTGTCAAGAGAAAGCTCCAACAAACTAATACTTGAGTTGGTTTGAGCTGAGATTTGCTGTGATCATTAGTAATTCCCAGGTGAGAGCAGAACTGGAGAATATAATCTCATACTTTGATCAGATGATGCCTGTTCATAGGTTCAAAGGTAGGTACTAGGCTATCTGCCAGAAGGCATTTATAAGCTAGCCAGAGTGTGTCGGCTTTCGCCGCCCCATTGATTAATTAACTGATCTTCTGTCAAGCAAAGCCAATGAAGTGATCCCAGGGATGTATTTTCTGTTACCCATCCACTCGTCAAGGCTTCTCTTGAAGAGTGTTAGTGAGGGGCTCTGCCTAATGTAGTTTGGAATTTTGTTCCAAAGCATGGGGAGTCTCTGTGACAGGAATCTATTTCTCCAGCATGTTCTATTTATTGTTGCGGCGAGGTTTAGCTCAGAGTGACTTGGATTTGTTTAGGTGGAGCATGTCCATCAATTCTGAGTTGGACATGGCTTTGTAAGTCAGGCAGAGATCACCTCTGAGTAAGCAATATGCCACTGAGTACAGCCAGAGTTTTTTCAGTTGGGCTGCATAGGACAAATGTTTGAGGCTAGTAATCCTCTTGGTGAGGTACTTTTGTGGTCTTTCCAGCTGTTGGAAGTGTCTTGTGAGGTACATCCCAAATGAGGCATTGTACTCTATGACGGGTCTGATGAGTGACGAGTAGAGGGGCACTATAACCTCTTTATTTCTAGATGCGAACCCTTTAGTAATTAGATGGGCCACATAGAAGGATTTTCTAACTACTTTGGCAATATGATTGTCAAAGGAGAGATTACTATCTACCTGGGTCCCCAGATTTCTTATTACCTCTTCTGTATTAAGGGGGCTGCCACCTATGTGGTAATTCATGGGTGTTTTGTTTTTCCCAAATGGGATGACTATGCGTTTTTTGGCATTTAGCTTGAGGTCATGACTTTGATACCAGGTGTCCATCTCAGTAAGGCCCTTTTGGAGGATGGCCGTGTCAGCTGGAGAGTCAGTTATGGCTCCCAGTTTGCAGTCATCGGTGAACTTGGTTAGCCATAGTCCTCCTGTGTTTGCCTGTACTTCTGAGAAGTATATGCAGAACAGTAGGGGTTCCAGGACCGAGCCTTGCGGGACACCACTTCTGACTGGTTTAGAGTCAGACCTGGAGTCGGCTATTCTTACCGTGTGAGTTCCGTCTGTAAGCCAGTTGGCAACCCATCTCATGACGTAGGGGTTTATGTTCAGGCTGGTGAGTTTTTCTGTAATACCCGAGTGGTGAATGGTGTCGAAAGCCTTGGCGAGGTCAAGGTAGGCTGTGTGAACAACCTTTCCTTCGTCTATGGCCTTGGTGACTGTCTCGAAGAAGTCAACCAGGTTTAGTAGGCACAATCTGCACTTAATAAAGCCGAACTGGGTCGGGTCAAGTGTTTGGAGGTTCCCAATGTCTTTGTTAATGAGTTCCATGATGATGCACTCCATAGCCTTGCAGACCAGGCTAGTCAGGCTTATGGGGTGATAGTTACTAGGGACAGTTGTGTCCCCTCCTTTGTGGAGTGGAATAAACGTTGCTGTGCGCCATTCTATGGGCATGTAGCATGTGGAGAGACTTAGGATGAACAGCGTGTTTAGGTGGGGTGTTAGTTTGTTCTGTAGTTCATGCAAAACTCAGCCTGGGACACCATCTGACCCCACTGACGCTGTGTTTTTGGCTTTTAAAAGGGCTGTTTTCACCTGTGCGTCTGTGATTTCCGGGACACTACACTTTTCCAGTATTGTTGTGGGCCCTTTTGGGGTGAGAGGGGGGTGAAGTTTGCACTGAATCTATCTGCCAGGATGTTGGCAATATCAGTAGGTTCAGTATATTTTGTGCTATTTTGCACTAGTTCAGCACATATCTAAGTGTTGCCACTTAGATTCTTAAGATAACTAAAGAAGGCTTTGTGGTTATCTTTTGAATCCTTGGCTATTTTTCTTTCGAAGTTAGCCTTGGATGATTTTATGAGGGACCTTAGTTTCTTACCGATACTGATCAGGGATGTCTTTCCTTCTTGGGATTTGCTTTTTTCTGAACTAGTTTCCTCCTTCTGTTGTATAGCCTGTTTATGGCAGGGGTCCACCAGACTGTTTTCCTTCTCTTAGAGGAGTGAGTCTTGGTTTTGCTAGGGATGGCACGATCCATGCATCCTTGTAGGTGCTCATAGAGTGCATTTGTAAAGGTTTCTGCATCTTGGGCAGTTTTATATTTAGCGTGGGGGCTGTGAAACTTACTGCCTCTGTCTCAAGTAAGGTGAAGTTTGCTTTAGAAAAGTTTTTTACCGTGGTTTCCTTAGTTGGGGGTGCTGGTGGGGTGTGGACATCCAGAGTGATTAGTTTATGGTCTGATCTAACCAGTGACGGGTTGACCTCCGGTGTGGAACACCTGTCATCCATGTTGGTGATGATGACCAGGTCCATTATGTTTTCACCTCTGTTAGGGGAGTTTACCAGCTGATCCAGGGCGTTTGAGTTGATGAATTCCAGGAAGTGCTGGGCCTGGGAGTTTGTACTCGAGTAGTTGTCCCAGTTAATGGTTAATGTTCGCAGCCGTTATGAGCCAGCCGTCCAAGTAAGGAAACACACGGAATCCTTGCAGTTTCGATTGAACTGCTACTATTGCCATGTACTTGGTGAACACCATGGGGGCTGTGGTGAGACCAAAGGGCAGAGCTCTGAACTGGTAATGACTGGCTCCCAGCCAGAGGTGTAGGTATCTTCTGGATTTGTCTGCTCATTTTTATATGATAGTACACATCCTGAAGATCTACTGAGCACATCCAGTCGTCCTTGTGCAGGAAAGGCAGAATGGACTGAACTGTGTCCATTCAGAACTTCGTGTACTGAACTGATGTGTTCAGATTGCTGAAATCCAAAACTGATCTCCAGTCCCCTGTTTTCTTTGGCACTAAAAAGAATCTTGAGTAAGTTCTGGATTCTTTCTGGTCCGGTGAGACCTCTTGGAAGACTTTTTTTCTAGCAGCTTTTTTATTTCTAGTGCTGCTGCTTTCCTCTGACTGGGTGGAACATCAAGAATTTTGTTCACTGTTAGGGGAAGGGTATTTACTATATAACCTCTGGAAATACTACTTTACACCCATGAATCTTTTGTAATCCAGGCTCTCTGGTGCAGGGGAAAATGACCCCTGACTGCCTTCAGAGATGGACAATCGGGCCTCCTTTCAACAGCACTGGTAGGTTCTGTCAAAGAAAGTATCTCTGGACCTTTGGTTCTGCGGGCCTCTTCTACCGTGAGGGTGGCGTTTTCCATTAGAGTTTCTCCCTCTGCCCCTGGGGGAACTATCTCCACGTAGGTCATGGAATCGACCCTGGGACTTTCTGAAACACATTTTTCGACCACCTTGTTGATTCCTAGTAGAGGTTCTTTAAGGAGTTGAAAAACGTATGCCCACTGCAGACAGGGTCTTACCATCTTGCTCATACCTGGATGTGTTTTTAACATTGGGGCCAAATAAAGAACTTCTGTCAAAGGAAACACTGATGAAAGGAGACTTGAAGGGCTCCGCAAAGTCACACAGACACACCTAGACATGTCTCCTAATGTAAATGCCCAAACCCACTGCCCTGGAGGTACCTTCACCTACATGTGAGATGAGCTTCATAGACAAATTTGAAATGGACTATAGGGTAGCCAATTAAGAGGCAATGGAGCTCTGTGCCTCAGAAGTAATGGTCCTGGAGAGGGATTTGGTGAATTCTTTAATCAAATCCCTCAGAAGTCTGGTGAAGTGTGCCAAATAGTTCAGTGACCAAAGGACAAAGGTCGCTGAAGCATATACACACTTCCTAAATCTGTCCAGCAGCCTAGACTCCCTGTTAGGGGGATGAACAGAGGACCTTGGTTCTGCAAGTTCCTTTTTGTGGCTGCCACTATGACCATGGCATTAACTGGTTCTCCCTTGCTCCAAAATTCCCTGTCTTTGGGTGGCACCAGAATCCTGTCTACTGTCTTGGGGAATCAGCTTAACAGAGTCAGGTTCCTTCCACGCCCATCGAGAGATCAAATCAATGAGCTCATCGGTGAGTGGAGTCACCCAAAAGGTAGACAGGCCAGCACCAAAGGCTTCCAGAAATAGTGATTGCTCTTGGGAAGGATTATTGGCTGACCAACCGCCCCCTATGCTTGAGGATCTCTAATATGTCTCCAAATGCAATGTCATCAGATGGTGATCTTGAGGACTCTTCCGCCTCATCGAAATCAGTATCCCCCATGACAGACTCTTCAGGAGCGTACAAGTGCTTCCTTTTGCACTTTCCTTTCCTATGGACGTCTTTCGTGGGGTGTTCTGGAGAAGTGTCGGTAGAAATCAATATACCCTGAGGGGGCATCCTGGAGACTTTGAGCTGGCTGTCCTTGCGGAGTAGGAAATTGAGGCTCAAGAAGCAAGGACAACTGGGTCTAGAAAGTGGAAGCCAAGCAAGGTGGATGTGCCCTTTTTCTTGGGGCAGAGAAAACTCTCTCAACTACCTTGAAATCAGAAAGGCTCTGGGAGAAAGAAACAGACGGCTCCAAGAAGACATGCTTCTGAACCATCGACTCCTTCCAACCTGAAGGCAAACCTCTCGAAGCAGGAGTTGGTGCCGAGCTGTTAAGGGCCGAGGCTCTGAGGGGCGGAGATGGCTCCAACAATCTCGGAGATAACTCCAACAACTCAGATCTGGCGTTGACATTACGGCTCAGAGTGTTCTGAGATTATCCACTCAGAGACAGTACCACATTAGAAAATACAGTGAGCTTTGGATCTGATATGGCTGGACCTGGGATTCTTGGTTCCAAAGGCTTTGAAACCAAAGCCACAGGTAGCGAGCGAAAAACTGAGCCAGCAAATAAAAACAAACTTAAACCGTTTAATAAGCGCTTTTGGAAAAACTAGTACTTTTCCTTCATCAGACATTTTAAAAATCAATTAACTCACGTTATATACCTTCAACAAACTTCAATTATGATCAGTTAAGTAAAAAATCAATTAAATTAAAGTAATAGTGTTACAAAAACTTTAAACCCATATGCTACCATGAAGTAGCATAGAATAAAATAACATTAAATGTACCCTTCGAATTGTTTAAAGGGTAAACAAAAGCTAAAAACCAAAGTTGACAAAAAACTTATACACACAGCATGGACTAATTCCCACAATAATAAGAGAGGAATACTGTTATTATAACGAAGGAAAAGTACTAGTTTTTCCGAAAGCGCTTATTAAACGGTTTACGTTTGTTTTTATTTGCTGGCTCAGTTTTTCGCTCGCTACCTGTGGTTTTTAACAGTTTTTAGTTTTTTTGGTGCTGTTTCAGCTTTGAAACCAAAGGTCAGATTGGCGAAGGAGACAAAATAGGTGAGGTGGTACTTATGAAGATCTCCGCACCCAATGGGGTAGGACTTGGGAGAGCCCCCATTTGAACTTGCATCAAGAGAAATTTCCTCATTATCCTATCCATGTCTGCTTTGGTCAAAAGTCTGAAGGCTTGAGAAGAGGAAGCAATGGAACAGGTCTTGGAGCTGTGGCATCTCTCCAGGAAAGGAGATGGAAGACAGGAAGATACTGGATCCAAGGTGTGAAGAGACCAGATCATAGGAGAGCTATCTTTGTGTTTCTTTGGATCTGATGGGGTTAGATCCAAAGTCTTAGAATTTGGATCCGAAGAACTTGGATTAGAGGTGTTGGTCTTCAGATCCAATGGAAGTGGATCTGATGATTTAGGTATTTTAGAAGAAGGATCCGAGCTCAGAGCAGAAGAGCCTGACAGGTCAGATGAATGCTTGTTAGCCTCCTTTTTATCTCCTTTCTTGGGGGTTGAGTCCCAGATACTGTATCAGAGGACGATGATGGCATTAATCCTCTTAAGATTAATTTATTTTTACGGTCAATAAGGGCCCTTGTTTTAAAGCCCTTACATATGTCACATGCAGAGTTTAAATGGGCTGGACCTAAGCAATAAACATATGACTCGTGTGCATCTGACAAAGGGATATTATGGCCACAGGTCTTACATTTTTTAAAACCCAAAGGCTTTTCCGACATTGCTATGTAAATAGCAGCCAAGGAAAAAGAAAAAAGGGAAAGAGACTTTTTTGCTCTTATTTTTAACTTTAAATAAAAGTTATGAAGGAATACCAACAATAAGTCAAAGAAACTACCTAAAAGGTAGAAGAAAAGGGAAAATTACCAAAAATGGTACTTAGGGAAAAATACACTAAAAAGTGTAACAAGGACAAGAGAGGCTGAAGTTACAGGGATAAGAAGCTTCGCCCACGTGACCAAACCACACCAACCATGGATAAATCCAGCATTACCCACACCCTACCATGGGTTATTGCTATAAAAAAACTAATGTATTTCGGCTTTTCCTGGTTAGGGGTTGCCACAGTGGAACTCTGGTCCGCTAATGATTGGCGGTGGATTTTTACGGTGCCGAGTTGCCAGCCTGACGCCCAACCTTCAAAGAAGGCACACCCATTCACGCACACACTTACCTGCATGTCTTTAAACGTCACTCGACTGCAGGGACGACATACAGACTCCACAAAGAAGGCGCTCCAGCTGAGAATCGAACAGGATTACCTCTTGCTGTGAGGCAACAACACTAATCGCTGCACCACCATGGCTTTTTTGATACCCTTCCTAACTAGTCATCGTTATAGCAATAACTCATAACCCATTGCTATAATGATGACTATTTAGGAAGGTTATCAACTTTTATTTAAAATTCTTATTTGGATCCAAGAATAACGTGCAGTAAAACTGTACATTAGTCAGCTGCAACAAACATTCCTTCTGATAATCCACTCTATTCCAAACCACTGCCTTACTACCCTTATCAGACTTACAAACTAAAACTTTTTTTTATTATTACTCAGTTGTTGCAAGCTTATATGCTCTTCCTTATTTAAATTGTCAAAATATGTATTATGTTCCTGATTTAATGCCCAAGGAAATCCATGTATCACTGTTCATTACAAAACAGGCTGGTTAAAGGTGATTTCTTATTTTTAAAGTGGCACCCAGTATCCATAGTATTTGTTACTTACTGTTGTTACTTTTTTTTTAAGAAACAAGAACTTCAAATTAATTTTCCCGCAAAAATCTTTAACATCAGTATTAAAATGATCATTGGGCACCCTGAACCATAGTACAAAATTTAAACCTGAAACGCTTGATAGATATATATAGTTTTTATTCCTGTAGGGAGAAGGATAATAATTAAAAAAAAAAAAAAAAAAAAAAAGATATTTATCAAATGTTTCAGCAAGTAAGGACTGCCATTTAGTTACCAAACAAGGTTATTTGCCTTAGACTTGACTTTACTCCTACAAATTTAAATGAAGGTACTTCTGTCTACTGAAAGAACACACTTCAGCTAATGGGGTATATAGCATTTAATTAGAGTTTCAATTCAGTCACTAATAGTGTATATAACATCAATTACTTTTTCATTTCAGTCAGCACTCTTAGCATGTTCTGGTTTCAAACAGGAATGTTTTTCATACTTGTATTTCACGCTGCTACTGTTTCACTAGTTGCTCACCAGATGGTAATATTTGATATAAATTTGTGGTTTACTATGGGTGAAGTATGAACTATCTTTTGGTTTGGATTACATATCACTTTTTATGAAACTGTTTTACATTTCCAGCATTTATTAGTTTTAGACCTTTTTTAACACAAAAACATTGGGAATCATACCAGATGTTGTTGCCTTATCTTGCATCAGTTTCACTTTATTGCATGTGGTTGGCTCTATACCTACTGTTAGATCTGCAGTTTAGAATCATATAAATAGTCATGATCTGCATTTAAACATTGATTATACAATGCCTACCCTAAAAACGTGCACGCTGATTGGCCAGCCCAACCAGCGTGCCCGTGGTAAATCCTTCAATATACTAACGGAAAAAGGTCCGGTCGCCCGGACTTTTTCCGTTAGTATAAATACTAATCTCGCTATGTTAAAAGAGTTTAACATAGCGACACAGATTTAAAAAAAGCAACGGACATCTCCGTTGCTTTTTTTAAAGCTTTCTCGCTATGTTAAACTCCTTTAACATAGCGACACAGTGTAAAAACGGAGATCTTGCGATCTCCGTTGCTTTAAACCTGTCTCGCTATGTTAAATGAGTTTAACATAGCGAGACAGTTTAAAATAAGCAGCGGAGATCTCCGTTGCTTATTTTAAAGCTGTCTCGCTATGTTAAACCCATTTAACATAGCGAGACAATAGCAACGGAGAACTTGCGTTCTCCGTTGCTTTGCCACAACTCTGATGTACTGCGTAGGCATGCGCAGTACATCAGAACTGCCGCGGAACACCAGACAGGTGCGGAAGGGCAGCAAAGAGGCATTATACAATGCCATTATTTAAGAAAAGTAATTATTTATTTTCTTAAATAATGGCATTGTATAATAGCAATAACCCACTTCTGGGTGTGGGTAATGCTGGATTTACCCACGGTTGTCTTTGTTTGGTCCCTCGGGCTTCACCCTCGGGACCAAACCACGCCAACCGTGGGTAAATCCAGCATTACCCACACCCAGGCGTGGGTTATTGCTATATTCTTTCATTTTGGAAGAACCCTTTTGTGTGAAACCTTGGTTTGCTGTTTTGTGGTGCTGTACATATTTATGGTTAATTTTGTTTGGTGCTATTTTTCGGATATATTGTAGACTCCTGTACCTTCAGGCCACACTGTACACTGTTACACACACACACACACACACACACACACACACACACACACACACACACACACACACACACACACACAGGGCTAGCTTTTTATACTGATGAAGGCTATGATGTAGTGGAAACTGGGTTTACCTTTGGAGGTTATGGAATTCTTGCTGGCTTGCTGCCTTAATACAAATGCTGGGAAATCATTCACAGTGTATTATTTGTTCATTTTCCTGCTGATGGAGGGGTTTTTTTCTATATTTTCAGAGGTTTTACATGCACAGGAACACTTAAGAATTTTGTGCTGCTCAGACTGATATCAGTTTTGTCAATATTTTCAGCACTTTCATTTGCATTACTTTCTTTCCATACTGATAAATAGATTCAAGTGTTATAACAAACTTAACATTCTCCACATTTCCCTCACCTTCCTCTCATTGACATTAAAGTTTCTTCAACACCACTTAACAGATCATAATGAAATGACAAATGCCCTTCACTTCCACATGTCCTACACAATAGTCTGTACCTATTCCTACACACCACTGACCACTTCTGAATAAAGTGGCCTTCAGATCCATTAAAAAAAAGTTTTGGATTGCCTCCAATTCTTAACCATCCATTTTATTACTGTAACCACAGGCAAATGTAAAACATGTGTACCCTTTTATACTCTAGTTTAACCTCAATTCCCATGCTCCATTCCACAACTGTCCGTCATTTGACATTTTCTGAATTTCAAAAACTAGCTTGACGTTTTACTTGAAAATAACTCATCAGCTGAGATCCAGAGTGCAGAAGGATAAAGATTTAAGTTTCATGCTGTCACAGGATGAATAGTACCATGGGTTCCTGTAAGGGGTAGGGGGGATGGCAGTAGCATCCATTACCAGTTCACGTATCCTGGGAGTGGAAGGGGGTAGGGTGCTCTGGCTTGCCTTACAGATGAAGACTCCCTTCTGAAGAAAGTGAGAGCACTATGTATTCAACCTATGGAGCTTGAGTCTACCAATCCTGCTCTGCCATGATCAGTTTGTACAGTAAGCTGAAGGGAATTCTGCATGCAGCTACGTGCTTCTCCTCAGACAGCAGCAACAACAGAAGAACATGGATGAGCTGCTGCAGGAGAAGGTGGGAAAGTACTCCACCTAGCAGATACAGCGGGCTGCCCACAGGCCTAGGTAGCTGACATTGTCCTTACCACTTGACTCTCTTCATGGAGTGGATGAGATAACTAAGGATTCCCAGGTAGGAACACATGGGCTCTTGCCTTGCCTAGGGATTCTCTGCTTCTATGACATAAAATTAATAGGTCATATGTGTGCAGTCAGAGGAGCTTTGGGCTTAGTCCTGTGGGAGTGAGGGGGGAATAAAACATAGCCCCACGGATCACCTTCCATTACCTCTGTTGCTCTAAACTGCATTATCATTTTTTTTTCATTATGTTGACTTTGCAAGCGTAATCTCAGCCAAGAGAAAAAAATTCAAACTTTTTTTCACAAAGACTCTGATCCTAAGTGAATCAGAGCCCTAAACTATTTCACTGTGAATTCCAACAGTGACATCAAATTGTTCCAAATGACATATCTGGTTGCGCTCCCATAACAACCTTACAAGGGTGTCTTTTTTTCTTGCATCATCTGCAGTGGCATGCTCTCCTAATTTATATTTGCCAAAACAGTTGCATATGAATCCCACGTGTCCCCTGACATGTTTGAAACCATTTTTGGATATTCTGAAGAGAAAAGCCTCTATTTCATTAATTTCAGCAGGAGAACTTTGTTTTGCAGCAAAACACTTCTGATTTCATCATGCTGAAAGGCATTACACATAACAGAAACTTAGACAACACACTATCCACTCTCCCAACAGACCAGTTTATGTGGCCTTCTGGAAAAAAAAAACAGTGCTCTTATCATCTTAGAGCATGATACAGCCAAGCTCATTACTTGGCTCCTTCTTAGAAATCAGTTATATTTTCTAGAGAAAGACAAGAAATTCTTTCAGAAGCACTGTGACTTGTGACTGTGATATTTTCATCACAACAGACAGGTAAGATTATCCAGTGAATCTATTTCAGCATTACCATCATAGGTTCATAGGTATAAACTGAGATAAGGATCACTAGGGCCTTTATAAGCCTAACCGTGCAATGCAATCCAATCCAGTTGAGTCCCCATGAAAAACGGGCATCTATTCGGAGTGGGTGTTAAGAGGTTACTAAAGGTTTAGTAGCAAGGTGCTATTTTACTTAGGGGATATTTAATAGTTAGTTAGGGGATATTTACCGTCTATCAGAGACATGGGGGCCAATCTGGGGGACAGTAATAGCCGCTTTCTCCATCACACTCAACACTTCTACTTCCATCATCTCTCCACTGTCGACCATCTAGACCACCTCTTCTGCAGCTACCCTTTGGCATCTTTTTCAGAGAGGTTAGAGGTTGTAGTCATACTGACTATGGAAAATATGGCAAGGCCATTGAGGAACTTTCCCCTACTCTCTGTGAAAAAGATGCCATTGGCCTAGTTGGACTAACCCAGTCAACAACAGATAAGCACATTTCCCTTATCCTTAAGGCTTGGGATGGTAGTGGAATGGGACCAAGTACCCCAGTTCATCTAACCAGTTCAATAAATTAAAAATAAACCCTGTGGTTTGAATTCTGACAAATTAATGCATTGTGATGAAACATTTGGAATGCACTACAGAATTAGGCTTCATGTCCTCTGTACTGTTTTAGTTATACTTATTTTGTTGATCACATATTACTTTTACTATAATGTTCACTTCTAATGCGTCAGCATTTGTTACCAGAAAATGCTTGTGTCTAATGGTTTGAAATATCTGCAGACAAACCTGTTAATAAAGTGGTTAGTTTCAGAAAGTTATAGTAGTGCTGAGTTACTGCAGTGGTCCATTAAGCTCCTCTAGCTACCATCCTGACACATAAACCAGCACTAAATTAGAGTAAGACTCAGATGACTATTGAAAGCTACCTGAGGCAACCTTACTACTAAAGCATGCTGAGATACAGTGGCTACTTTACCTATTCCAAAAGGGATGAAGGCTTCATTTTTAATGATTTGTCTGTTTTCGTCCAGGAATCGGCAAGGATTAAACGTATTAGGTTCCACCCACAGAGTTGGATCTCTGTGCAACGACCATAAGTTTGGCAATATGATACTGCCCTTAGGAATGGTGTATCCCTGGAACACTGAAAAAAATGCAAAATAAAACCTATTTTTGCTTTTAACTGCAATGATAGACAATCGATTTAAATAATTAATTTCATGTACTTGTATCTACACATCTTATACAATCACTTACTCCACCTTGTGAGTTAAAGGCACAATAAACAGAGGCACGTCAGATGTGTAACAGGATAAAAATAATTACTGCTGACGCAGTCCATCATACAAAGACATAATAGAAAGTAGACCCGAGGAAGAAGATAACCCAGCAGATCCATATTAATATTTACACAACCAGAACTGCTGTAGATAAATCTTTAGTAGTACTCAAACAGCAAACTATTTTGAACAGCACAGCAAACTGTATTTGAACAGCAGGGATTTTGTTCAAGATTCTGAAGCACTGTTGTAGGAATAATACTCAACCAGCTCATCAGTGGGAAGTGTGGCTGATTTCCTATCTTGGACACCAATGACACAGGTTTGTGTAAGGACCACTGAATGGCTGATACAGGAGTGAACACAATTAGATCTTACTTCCTGGGAAGAAACCAGAGTTGGGCTGAGACCAGAATGACAGAGACACAAAGGCTAGAATGAGCTACCACAACTGCTGAAGAGTATGTGCAACTACATCAGGTGGACACAAGCATAATTATTTACTTCATCCTTCACAGAACAGGGAAATGGATACTACTATGGAATTTCTGACCCACTACAGCGAAAGCTATTTGAATGCTTAGTCACTATGGAATCTCCATAACTAGGCGAACTGTTAATGTGACACAGAGACATTTAAACAAGGGCTATACGTTTACATTTTCTAGGGGAGCACATCCTTATTCAACTAGCATGTGTGTAGCCAGGTATACACCATGTAAACCATGACATATACATACATTTTTGGAAAAGCACATATACATACATTTTTGGAAAAGCATACACCTTAAGTGTACTGTGGTGTATTTTTAATGTTAACTAGAAATGTTTCATCAGTAATGCATGGACAGTGTATAAGACAATTCTGTAAGATAAACAGGGAAGTAAAAGCAGTACGTAAGGCTGAAATGTTATATACTTCTTATGGCATCACACAGGCATGTCTCGGGAAAAGCAAAGACAGGAACAGAAAAAAAATGTTTATAAGGGGTCAGTAAGGGGTAAGTTTGTCCAAAATGGTGAATACCTCCTAGACACACACACATGCGCACACACACATGCGCACACACACACGCAAACAAACAAACAAACACACACACACACACACACACACACACACACACACACACACACACACACACACACACACACACACACACACACACAAACACACACACTTGCATCAGAACATATCCTACCACTGAAAGGAACTGCATGGGTACTTTGTGCAAGCGTAGCTGCATTGATGTTTGGGGCACAAATATGCATTTCTGGCTATAAAGCTGCCGTAAAGTGATACAAATCAGGTCATTCCTAGGAGTGATACCAGCATGGACTCATTAGAGCAGCAGTACAGGATGACTGCATTTTCTTAAGTGGAATCACATGACGCTCAAAATGATCAATTATACAGCTGCTTACCATGACATAAAAGGACAGTCAGTATGAATGCAGAAGACCAGCTTCTGTTTTCTTTAGATACAGGCAGTCCTACCAACATAGCTATCTGTGCTGACCATAATTCTAAAATATTTTTCTAAAAAATGGCTGTAATGTCTGATCATCCATCCATTTTCCAATAACCCACTTTATCCTTTACAGGCTATGGGGATGCGGCCATTGGGTGTATGGCATTGAAAATCATTGTGGGCAGAGCACTGGTCTAGTGCAGAATGCACACACACACACACACACACACACACACACACACACACACACACACACACACATACACACATACACACAAAACTGTCACAAACTTAATTCACTTCTGTAGATATCCTGCCACTATTGTATAGGATTTTTTTAAAACTTGTATACAAATACTGTGTCTTTGTTTACTTCATTTTATGGAAATGTTTCTTGTCAATATTACTATTGTAATTTTTAGTCTTTGTATTAATTACTGTTTTTTTTTCTTGGAATGTCTGTAATTGTAATTGGAGCTTTTCTCCTCAGGTCCCCATTGAAAATAGTCATTTGGCTCAGTTGGACCAACCTGGTTAATAAATGACAACAAAATAAATAAAAACCTACGTACTTACCACCTAACGTGGTTGTATGGACTGAAAGATGTTGTCAGAATGCAATTATTCGCTGTAATTCAATTGTTACCTGTTATTATCTTTTTACATTTCTAGTATTGTTACTTTGTAGTTAGTATTGTTATTGTATAGGTCATACTCAACTGTGGACTTTTCTCCCTGAGCCTCTGCTAAAAAAGGGATCTTGCTCAGTTGGACTAACCCGGTCAACAAATGTCAAATAAATAAATAAAAAATAAAAACAGAGAAGGCCATTTCACTTACTGCATGTCACTGGAAGATTGGAGGAAACAACATAATCAGAAGAAAACCCATGCTAATGCAAGGAGGACATGGAGACTGCACACAAAACCAACCGAGAATCCATAATATATACCTTACAAGTATGTAAGGCAGGTTCTGTATCTTTCAGACATGGAAGTACACTTTCTTTCCTTTGAAGAGCACTTTCTGATCACTTTGCTTATAAATACGAATCTTGAGTCTACCCCATTCTTTGCAAGACATTAAAACTCAGAAGAATGATAAAAGGTGCAGTTAAAAATAATGCAGTACTTTGGGTATAGGTTCATAGGTTAGTACTAGGCTAACTGCCCTTGCGAGCCATTTTAAGCCTAGCCAGTTATCCCTTGGGAGACTTGAACCTTGCACCTTGTGTTTGTAAGGCAAGCACCGTAACCATTAGGCCACCCTCCCAACCCCTATTATTATGTACTTGCGTTTATCCCACCTAGATCAAAGTCAATGTAACTGCAACCATTTCTATTTTTAAATTCAAGAACCATTTAATGTTCCCACAGAGACTACCACTGGGCATTACTAATCCCTTACTGCCTGTGCGAGCCCTTAGACCACATTTTTCAAGGCAAAACCTGAAGTATAATGATTCATGAACCCTGACACTCCATACATCTGCTACTGTGGCACTAAGGTTATTCAAAGTTCCTTTAAGTATACACAAGTGAAGAAGGCAATTCGAGAATTCCTCTACTGCTGGAAAAGGGTCTGGTATGCAAAGATTCCTGGTGGACAGCTCCTATGCTGATCTGTTGAGAAAAGCAAACAATCATTCACCAGGTTGCTAGTGCACTGAGGCCCCATCAGCATTTTCTACACTGTAAACATGCAGCAGTTACCTCATGTTCAGCTACTGAAAATAAAAAGCCGCAAATGGTAAACACAGAATACTAACATTACCGAACAACAACCTATGAAAATAAATATATCGAATGGACATAGTCAGCCAACATCATGAACACAACCAACCAAGGTGGGAGGCTTCACCCCCCCCCCCACACCCCCTAACTATATATACCAACTCCGAGATTGCACTACAGTGTGGAATAGGGCAAATTTAAAAGGTTTCCCTTCACTTATCTTATGTGTCGCATTACTTCCTGGTTGTTGGCCAGCCACGGCCATTCGATGTATTTATTTTCGTAGAAGCTGTTGTTCGGTAATAATACTGTTTGCTGTTTACTGTTTGCGGTTTAGCCATTTGCGTTGGTTTTATTTTCAATAGCTGAACATTGACCCACCCCCAATCCTACCTAAACTTGATGAAAACTGGAATCACCATCAACAGAACTGTCAATATCCTACCTCATCCCTGTCTATAATCAAAGTTAAATATCTTGATTCCTAAAGGAGTGCTCGTCTACCAATACAGTTCTGACTGCTGCCTTAATTCTTGAGTCTGCACTGCTCCTTTTGTTACACTGTGCCTCCACCAGTTGGCAGAGGATTAATACAATGAGCTGTTCATGCTTCGACTCCCCCAGCCTCTATTTGCTTACAGTGCAGTTCTGCATGAGTCACTCAACCAGACAGTGTTCTGGGGCAATTCAGAAACTGAGGTAGGCTCCTTGGTGGTCTCCTGGGCTTCATGTCTAGTAACTACCTATGAACTGCACTGAGGTTTTATACTGTTGTTTGCTTTGCTTTACTGAATCATGTGGAAATCTGATGACTATGGGTGAGGGCTCTGTTGTTTTGGAGACTTTTTTCTAGTGCTCCTTCCTTCTTTCTGCCTTCTCACACTTCCCACTGACACCTTATACTCCTGTCAGAAGCTTCACATGTTGAAATTAGACAACTTATGGAGCCACAGGCAGTTCAGCAAGTGGATCATAGGTTCATAGGTTTATACTAGGCTATCTGCCCTAAGGCATTTATAAGCCTAGCCCAAATTTTTGTGGCTTACGCCACCCCTTATATGAAAAAATACTGTGCCCATTAGTTTGTTGTGCCTCTGTCCAGCAGTGACACAGAGATGATTCCTGGGGTAAACCTATGATCTCCCATCCACAGGTCAAGATTTCTCTTGAACACAGCCAGCGAGGTGCTCTGCCTCACATGGACCAGGATTTTATTCCACAGCATAGGGAGTCTCTGAATGATAAATCTATCCCTCCAGCACGTCCTATTTATGTCCGTGCTAAGGTTTAAATCGCTTGCTCTAGTGGTTTTTGGTGGATTTGGATTTTTTGAGGTGGAGCATGTCCATTAATTCCGGGTTGGACATGGCCTTGTATGTCAGGCACATGTCACCTCTGAGCAGATGGTATGCGACTGAATAGAGCTGGAGTTTCTTCAATCTGGCAGCATATGACAGATTTTGGAGTCCCTTTATCCTTTTGGTGAGGAACTTTTCACCAAGGGGACTGCACACTGTTTTGGTAACCATGCAACACACAGGAGTGAACCAGATTACAAGTCAATCTTCTATCTTATCAGATGCACCCAGGGCTCCATCTGGACATCGTAACCAGGTTTCTGGGTCCTGACATTACTGGTCCCCTAACAGTACTATAATGTAATACCAGAGTATATGCAGTAAGCCAAGAATTGCCATGGGCCTGCTGCATGATATTAACTTGGCATTTACTACAGAAACCTTACTGGATAAAAACTGCAGTCCTTATTTTGTTGCTGCACTGCTGTGGGATAGGCAGGATTTGGGGTGAGAAAGACATCTGTTTAAAAACGCTCCTAAATACAGACAAGGTTTAAAGTAAGAACACCAAATCTTTTGAGTATTTCCTGAATGCAGGATAAAGCTATGCATTCTTTTTTACCTACCATCTACTAGGTACTCTGATCATAGTCATCCAAGAGTTTAGATACCTTCTCATGGAAGTTATGTCAGTGGTCCTCATACTGCTTAGTTTTGGGTGATTCCAGCATCTCACTCAATAAGGAATTAAGTTCTCTGGCTCAATAATTCCCCTGTATTATGAAGGGATTCAGCTTCACTCAAGTTACTGTTGTAAAAACATCATTTGGGATACATTGTAGACTTGTTGTTACGAATCTAACTTGGTGATGGAGTCAGTGTCTTGTTTGTTTAACCATGTATTAAGTTTATAAAGAGTGAGCTAAATACTTGAGCTTTAGTCAGCTAAGATCTGTCTGCAATCAACTGGACGTAAAGCAAATTTAAGTACACTTTTATCTGCACTTTTACATATAGTACTGCATTTTATTTATTTTTGTTTCTCACTGAATATTAATTATACCGAAAAGTGTGCCTCTGTGTCTCTTTAGAGAGCTTGTGTTTCTACAGAGAGCTTGTTAGAAGTATAGCCACTGATAGCAGTGGGGGGTAGTTTCACTTTGATATTCTCTGTTTTAGCTTAGAGGCTGTCCTGCCTTATATAAGTGGTACATTTTGTTTTTTTTCCTGCTAAATACTTGAGCTTTGTCCGGCTAAGATCTATCTGCAATCAACTGGATGTATAAGCGTATTTCTACAGTTAGTTTCCACCCCCCTCCCTGTTCACCCCCCCCTCCCTGTTCTTGTTTTGGTGTTAATCTTGGTGGCTTTGAAATTGCACGCCCCTCTTGAAAATTTGCATTTGGATACTCCTTCTGGGCCCATCTCATTTGCTCACTCAGCTGAGTGCAGTGAGGTCATATTCTGATTTCAGGCACTCCTACTGTGTACAAAGAGAGCATCTGGGAAGAAAAAAAATTTTCTAAGCTTATTTCCTGCCTTTCCTGTAAATAGTCTAGTCCACATACAGATTTGCTGTATCCAGGACTATTTGTAAGCTTCTGAGCCCCCAAGCGTTTCTGTGTTGGAGAGAAGCCTTCTAGCTTAAATTTGTTTCTTAGAACTAGCCAGTTTTTTAGTTTCAGCACTCAAATCTGTTTCTTTGAGCTCAGCACTTGTTCAGAACTCGTAAGCACTACATAAGCTACTAATTACTACAGCACTCAACTTTCCTCACTTGTTTAGAGGAAAGCAGTTTTTAATACTTAATAAATAAGCACCTATCCAGGCATGTCTAAGGGTCAGCTCCCGGTGTTTTCTCCTGTCTACCTGATGAATCTGGACATCTTGGGGCAATGCAGCAATTGCCTCATGTACACAGACAACCCTCTCCTCCTACCACCCAACACTACAACCTGTGAGAGATGCACTTGCATAGCCAAACTAGAAGCAAAGCTCTCTTCACCAAACACTGGACTAGACAGTCGAGAGGAGAAGGTAAACACTTGCACCACACCTCACTCATCACATAGTCCCTCAAAACCTACACCACCAAAACACACACATAGAAACACAAAACACACAACTACATTCATGGAGTCTCTCAATAAAAACCTGCCCAAGCAACAGGGACCTCCAAAGCAGAAACACAAGCAAACTCCACCCCCCCCAACACAACCCAAATGACACATAGCCCACAAACTCAGTGTGCCACTCAACCACAGCCCATAAGGCATAACAACGTACCCAACACTCTAGTCACAGGTGACTCTGTAGTCAGGCACACTGATGTTCTACTCACCAGGCTAAACAAGGAGAAAGTTACTGTCAGCTGCCTGTTGGGTGCCAGGATCCGCCACATAACACATGCACTCAGGTCACTCCACAACAAGTACAAATATGACTCTGTCATTGTCCATGTTGGTGTGAATGACCTGAGACGTACCTTCCTGGACTACATGAAAAGAGACATGGAGGAGCTCTCCGATCTTGTAGCCCAGGCAGGTATGACCCTAGCCCTGAGATCCTGCCATCACCCAGAATGATACCACAGTACAAGGACAAAATGATTGACTTCAACAATTGGCTAAGCTTCTGGAGTCTTTCTAAGGGGATCCAGTATTTGTCTGCCTGGGATGACATGATCGACAGACCACGATGCTTTGCCAGAGAAGGCCTGCACCTGTCGCCCTTGGGATTCCGGATACTGGCTAAGGCTCTTGCCACCCCTATAGTGCCTTTTTTAGGCAAGGTTCAAATGACAAATTCACCACCGTAACAGGTACAAGCAAGCAAAATCGGAGGGTAATGCTACTCAATGCTAGAAGTGTAAACCTCAAAATGCACTCACTCGAGGCACTCCTTAAAATGGAGAACATCAACATCTGTGCAGTGACATAGACCTGGTTCAAAGCTCCAGAGTGCACCCCTGCATTACCAGGCTATAATTCATACCACACCTTTCGGCCACCTAACCCAGACCGAAGCACTAAAGGCGGAGGCGTGTCCATATTCATTAAGGATATCCACACCTCCAGGTTAGGTGCAGAGCATAATGCATCCAAGATTATCCAAGTGCAACTAACACTGGGCAAGACCACATTCCAAACTGTAGCTTGCTACAGACCCCCCACCATGCCCCAGGATTCCCACTCCTCATTTCTTGATACACTGGAAAATATTGGGGTACAACCCAACACCCTAATAATGGGTGATTTCAACTACCCCACCATTAACTGGGAAAACTACTCATTTAGCTCAAAGTTTTCTGGAATTCATAAATTACAACACCTTGGATCAAATTATTCACACCTCCACCAGGGGCAGCAATATCCTAGACCTGGTCATTACCTACATGGGAGACCAGTGTTCCACACCAGAGGTCAATTCCTCCTTGGTCAGATCTGACCACAAGCTAATCACCCTAGACATCCAACCCCCCCACCCCCACCCCATTAGGGAAACCACCGTAAAAAACTTCTCCAAAGACAACTTCACACTTCTTAAGACAGAAGCGGCAAACTTCATGACACCCATGCAGACGGACAACAGAGGTACGATTGCTGAATCCTACACAAATGCACTTTATAAGCACTTACACGAGTGCATGGCTCATGCTATCCCTAACAGAACCAAGATGCTATCCTCCAAAAAAAGGAAGCCAATCTGGTGGTCCTCTGCCACAAACAAACTCTACAACAGAAGAAACTGTTGCAAAAAAGAGTAAAATCCCATGATTGGAGGAACTCCCTGGTCAGTCTCAGTAAGAAGCTGAGATCCCTCATAAAATCCTCTAAAGCTAGTTACGAAAACAAAACTGCCACCGACTCTAAAGACAACCACAAAGCAATCTATAGCTATGTCAAGAATCTCAATGGCAACACTCAGATCTGCTCTGAGTTACAGCACAACGGCACTAAATATACAGAACCAACTGATATTGCCAACATCCTGGCAGATAGGTTCAGTGCTAACTTTACCGCCCTCTCACCACCCTACAGGGCCCATCTCTATACCAGAAGAATGCAAAGTTCCTGTAATCATGGCTGCACAGGTAAAAAAACACACTCTCCAAAGCCAAGAACACAGGATCCATGGGACCTGACAATATCCCACGCTGCATTCTACACAAACTACAGGACGAACTGGCACCCCACCTAAGTGTCATGTTCAATCATAGCCTCACCTCAGGCTTTGTGCCCAATGAATGGCGCACCGCAATGGTTATCCCACTCCACAAAGGAAGAGCCACGACGGACCCCGGGAACTACCGCCCCATTAGCCTGACGAGCCTGGTCTGCAAGTCCATGGAATGTATCATCATGGAACTCATAAACAAAGACATTGGTAATCGCCAAACTCTGGACCCTACCCAGTTCAGGTTTGTAAAAGGCAGATCATGTCTCCTAAACCTGATAGACTTCTTTGAAGCAGTCACCAAAGCCATAGATGAGGGTAAGGTGGTTCGCATAGCCTATCTAGATCTCGCCAAGGCTTCTGACACCACCCCCCACTCTGGAATTATAGATAAACTCACTAAACTAGGTATAAATCCCTGTGTCACAAGATGGGTTGCCAACTGGCTCACAGATAGAACCCACACTGTGAAAGTAGCAGACTCCAAATCCGACTTCAGACCACACTGTGAAAGTAGCAGACTCCAAATCCGACTTCAGACCAGTGAGAAGTGGAGTACCACAGGGTTTAGTCCTGGGTCCTCTCCTGTTTGGTATCTACGTCTATGAAGTACAGGCTATCACAGAAGATCTTTGGCTAACGAAGTTTGCAGAAACTGCAAAGTAGGAGCCATAACCGAAACTTCTAACGATGTGGACATCCTACAAAAGGGCCTCACTGAGACAGATGCCTGGTGTCAAAGCCATAGCCTGAAGCTCAATGCCAAAAAGTACATTGTCATCCCCTTTGGTAAAAACTCTGTACCCATGAACTACTACATAGGTGGTAGTCTACTTAACACCTAAAGTGTGATGAGACTTTGGGACACAGGTGGACAGTAGTCTCTCCTTTGATAATCATCGCCACAGTGGTCAGGAAATCCTTCTATGTGGCACACCTCATCACAAAAGGTTTCTCATCCAGAAAAAAAGAGGTCATTGTCCCCCTCTACTCATCACTCATTGGACCCATTATAGAGTACAATGCCCTTTTTGGTATGTACCTCACAAGACATCTACAACAACTGGAAAAGCCACAGAAACACCTCACAAAGAGGATTACTGGCCTCAAACAGATGCCCTATGCAGACTGTCTCAAAAAACTCCAGCTTTACTCCGTCACATATCGCCTACTCAGAGGCGATCTCTACCTAACATACAAAGCTATGTCAAACCCAGAGCTGTTGGACATGCTCCACTTAAAGAAATACCATTCCCTCCGAGCTACAAGCTGTAGGGACCTAAACCTTGTCAACACAATAAACAGAACATGCTGGAAGGATAGATTCCTATCCCAGAGACTTCCCATACTCTGGAACAAACCACCTATCTATGTCAAACAGAGCTACTCATTAGCACTCTTCAAGAAAAATCTTGATGATTGGATGGGAAATAGGAAATTCACCTCGGGGATCACTTCTGTGGCTCTGCTCGATAGGGGCACAGGAAAATCTTTTTCTTGGGTGGCAAAAGCCAGGGTACCTTTTTGGCTAGGCTTATATAGGCCCTAGTGCCTAGGTATATAGTACCTATGAACCTATGAATCTAGCCATTTGCAACCCCCACCCCATCTCAAAGGGATGGAATACTGCACACTGACAGATTTATTCCTGATTCTACTGGTTCCCCTCAGTGTCCACTAAAAACAACCCAAGTGAGGCTATTATTGATCCACAATGCGTCTTTGAACTATAACCCCAAAAGAGAACAAAGGATGATTCAAAGACATTGAAACACATACACCCTCCATAACTGTGGGTGACATCTTTAATAAAGTGTGTGCATGTTTTTTTTTTTTTGCTCTGTGTGGGGGCTTTCCACTCCCATGCACCTTTACCTATAAAAATTAAATAGCAAAGCCAGAGTACCAAAATTAACTGGACACGTTCATTCATGTGGTCAACAGGTTGTGTAACCTGATCTGTAGGGCCACCCTCAGAGTATTTTCCTAAGAACTCCATTTGGACATTCAGTTCCTTAAAGAAGAGCTGATATATGGTTTTCTTTGTGAGCTTCTACTAAGGTAATGGTTTGAGTTTCAGCTGCAGTTTGGACCCATGCCCAACATGACTTTGCAGTCATGAAGAGTCTATCTCCATGGAATGACTGCATGTGTAACTTGTCTTGATCTTATGCTATGACTGCATGTGTAACTTGTCTTGATCTTATGCTATGACTGCATGTGTAACTTGTCTTGATCTTATGCTATGACTGCATGTGTAACTTGTCTTGATCTTATGCTTTCAGTGTCACTATGGCATTCTTTTACAATTAGCCACAAGGAGTTTTGATTCTGCCCATGCTTTTATTTTGCTATTTTGAAAGCAGCATAACCATATGATAAAGCTCAGAAGCCAGATGCTACTTTACTATTGTCTGTGGACTTAATGCACCAACACGTTTCAGTCTCAGGCATACAGATGGAGAAAGATACAAGTCCTGATGGAAGTCATCAGAAGGCACCTTTCTTTACAGGAAATCATGTGATCATGATGTCTAACTTATATTCTAGTGGTCCTACCTAGCAATCTATCTCTTACCCAAATGATGGGTAACATATAAATAACAAAGCCAAATGAATGCATAAGATCTATGAAAATGACATCTATCTGTATTTCTGGCTATGTAATCTGATGATACATCTCAAAAATATAAGTGGTCTAGTTTTACAGACATCCCACAACTGAATGCATACTGCCTATAATCCATCTTTTTTAATTCTCAAAGTCCTTTTATAATTTCATCTGCAATCATCTTCTCCATAGCACTGATGCTTTTACTGAGCAGATTCGAATTTTAGCAGATATGAATTTTTGGAGCAATCTTTACTAGCTTTACCCTCATGGCACTGTAATCCATTCTTTCTAACTAGGTGGGATTAGGCACTCTTCATTAGTCATGTTTGTGTTTATTTATTTAAGCTTTGTTGGCATGGTTATTCCCACTGGGCAGGGATCTCTTTTCAGGGGAGAACTGAAATAATATTCATACTGACTAGGGGAAATTTGGCCAGGGCCCCGGGGGAATATTCTCTACTCTTTTTGCTAGAGGAAGTTACTGCTGTTCTGTGAAAAAACTGTAAGGAAGTAATGCAAATGCAGTGAAGGGCAATGTCAGCATGAAGGAGCAGTGTATTAAGTTTTCAGCAAATTATAAATATATTGCAAAAATGTTTGAAAAATATAATTGCACACAATGTAGAAAGTACTGTTATTGTTAACAGTTGCTGAGGACAGAAGAATGGTGCGGCAGGCATTTACCGCTGAGAAGGAACCCAAGGATGATGAGCATTTTAAACAGTCAGGGAGAGAGCCAAGAAGAAATGTAACCAAGGTAGTATATCAGAAGGGTGTGAGAAGGAATGAGAAAACGCAATGCAAAATAAGCCTGTTCAGGGTACCAGTTATGGGTAAGTGAGAGGAGACTCAAGCAGAAACTTATCAGAATAAAAAGCAAAGATAGGATTTATTCAAAAAGTTAGCAGGAGCTGGACTAATATTTTAATACGTGAATCACAGCCGGCCTTAGGCATAGGCGAACGTTGCGACCGCCTAGGGCGCTGTACAGTCTGATTTTGTAAAAGGAAGCAATTTGTGTTTATTTTAATTAATTTACTTTTCTTATTACGTGAATGCATGTAAGTTAAGAGAGGGGTTAATTCCATGTGTACGCATGTGGCTGTTTGGTTTAAAAAGAAGTTAAGTGTATGTGTGTGTCTGTGTAGTTTAAACCAGACTTCTGTATGCAAGAGAAAGTGTGTGTGCGTATGTATGTATGTATGTGTATGGAATTTACATTAGTCGTTATGTCTGAATGAGAGATAAAGTGCATGTGTTACTGTGTGACAGAGTAGGTGAGTGTATGAGAGAGAAGGCGCATGTCTGTGTGTTGCATTAGAGAGTAACTAGTTGGTAGTTGCTGTATGAAAGAGAAGGTACATATCTAACAAATAAAAGATCTATTTAATAAAAACATTTAGAATCCTGCACTTTATTTTGATGACTGAGAAAAACACAAATAAAATTAGCTAACAGGTAGCACAGGTCGGAGGTCCAAATCCCTGGAACACCCATGAGGAGGATTTTCCTTGCAAAAGTCCTTCTCTGGGATGGTGTTACTTTTGTTGTTTGTCCTTTACGCAGAAATGGGAAAGGCTGGATACACTGGACCCTAAACCTAGGTTGTTGTATCTTACTAAAAATCAACACTGCAGACATAAAAAATAAGTCATACCTCTACTGTTATGATGAGTAGTCAGTAGTTTTATTCACTGCAGAATTGTCCAGAATGATTCCACCTATAATACGGTACTGGCAGAATGTGTATAGTAGATAGCAATAAACTCAAAGCAAATACTTTGAATGCATACGACACAGGTCTAGCATAACTTGCCAAGTGCAAGAAGGTAGGTGCCAGTGTTAACTACTTTCCAATATTCAACAAGAAAGACTTGTGGATATCATCATAGTTGTTAACATAAACAGCTGTTTTTCTTTTATGGCATGCCATACCGTACAATCTAGCAGGTTAGACTACTGGCTTACTTCAGAAGACAGTCTCTAAGGTTGCTCAGCCAGACATGCATCCTGCCCCAGTTTTAGATCACTTGGCAGTTTACTGTAAACTGTATGACCTTTTGGCAGATGACGGCCCCAGACCTTGGTACATGGACCACCTCATTCTACAACACCAGCATATAACAGACTTTATCCAGAAGGTGTTTCAAGTACACATCTCATCCAACCCCATATGTTGAAATTGGAGTTAAAGTTGCTATGCTCTGCTGCCAAGACATAGCTTACATCCAATCAAAGAGTCTCACAGGAGAAATTTGGAACAGCAGCTGTGCTTGGCATTCACTACGTGTAGAAAAACTGAGAGAGTATAGGAAATTGCACAAGAAACTTAGAATTCTGTAGCATGCAAGAACTCATCTCTGTTTACAGTGACTCAAAACTCATGCATGGACTGTTGAGAGTCCACTATTCAAAACTCTTGGTGAGCTTCGCCAAACAGAGGCGGTACATTTCCAAATCTCTAAAGCTAATGGAATGTACATCAGGCAAAACTGTAATCAAATCTAAAGATATTGAGACTCATTTTGTAAATTTTCAGTCTCTTTATAGAGATCCAACAGTGGTGATAGCAAATTTACCCACTGAAATCCAGCATCTTATTGAAGAATCCCCTCATTCCCAGATTTCACCCTCCCGCACGAAACAGCTTGCCACACCCTTTACTATCTCTGAAGCCCAGGCAATGCTGTGACAAATTCCATCAGGAAAAGCGTCGGGTTAAGATGGTCTTAACAGTGAGCTATACAAGACACTGGTGTTACTCTAATTACACCTTCCCTGGAAGCCCTTTTCAGTTCTTTCAAGTTGAGAGTAAGGTTAATTTTTTTCATCCACCTCGCATATCACCATTCTCCCAAAACCAAATCAAGAGAACTTTCCTGCTCAATGCTGACATTAAAATTTGCACAAAGGTGCTGGTAACACATTAATTCCCCTTATATCAAAGAGAATTTCTCCCCACATAGGAAGAATTCATCAACGGAAGTCAAGCTGTGATCACATAAATACCTTTAATTTGTACATGCGTGGACCGAGCTCTGTACCAGTGATGGTCTTACTTCTGGACTTGAGAAAGAGTTTGACTCTATTAGTGGTCTTATTTATGGAGTCTTCTTGGCATTCTTAAATTCTCATCTACTTTTATAAGATCACTGCCAGCATTATATGCTGAACCAGAGCAGCAGTGGTACTCAACTCTCATTTCCACACTTTCTTTTTGCAAACAGGGACTCATCAAAAGTGCCCATTGCCCCAATTTCTTTTTCGCTTGGCTCTGGAACCACTTAACAGGATTCTTAATAGACCTGGGGTTATTGGTGGGTTGGGATATTTTCAGGATTAGGATCAATGCTTTATTTTATGATGATGATTGTATCATCTTTTCCTCAAAAGCCTGTCAAAGAGTTTCACTTTACTGAATATAGTTCAATTCTAACAGCATTCTGCCTTACAGCTCAATTTAAGCAAATTACAGGCTTATCCTGTTAATTCCACTGCCAAGCGACTTCAGTCTGGGGCTGGTACTTTTCCATTTATATGGTCTCCCAGCCACCTGAAATATCTTTTCTCACTCTCCACCCAAACCCAGGGTGCATGATTAGCTTGAATTTAGAGTCACTTTGTAGAAAGATCTTACTCATGTGCATTCCTAGTTTAAACTTCATCTTCAGCTTTTTGGAAAGGGTAAGTCTTAAGATGTTTGCATCACTACATCTCTTTTACCTTTATCAGCATACTCCAGGCACTCACCATAACGTGTGGCATAAGATGATTACGCCGCTGCTCCATAAGTTTTTGTGGAATAATGGAAGACATAGGATTAAGTCCTGGTTAGTTAGGCTACTCCAACAACATATGGGACTCAGGCTGCTGGATTAACAACTATACAGTGTGGGCTTTACCATTATGCAACTTTATAACCATGACAGAGTTTCTCTCCCAACAGGGCTCAAGATAGAAACTAAGATACTCCAGGCTGTCCCCCTGGGCAGTACTATGCTACAGCAAGGGTCTGCCCAGCATACAAACGATGGTTCCAGATTTACAGAGCCATAAAATGTATCATTAACTTCACCCCACTTTATCTTTATGTGGACCCTTAAATCCTATTTGGGGAGTTCCTGTTTTTATAGATAAGGGGTCACCCATCCCTGTGAGCTGAGGGGAAGTGAAAAAGTATTAATTTGTTAGATGACTTAACTCAAATAGTAAATAGCAAGTATCTGCATCCTTCCCTGCAGCAGCTGTGGAACTTTCAGGCTAAAGATCACTGCAAATACATATTTAACTATTCATCATGCCGCGATGCGCCCCCCCCCCCCCCAGATGTATTTTCAAACTACAACCTCTACCCATATTAACTAAAGGACAGCTTCAAGTTCAGACTCCAGTCTGCACCTACAAAATGAAAGACCTGTTAATCTTTCTGTTGCAGAAGGATTCCTCTAAAGTCCTTCATCTACTTACTAAGAATGACATGGACCTAGACCCTGTTTGCAGCGAGGTGGACAATACGTGTCAGTTAAGTACACTAATGTCCTCTTTTTTTTTTTTTTTTTTTGAGAAAACCTATTTATTTTGGATGGGGGATACTGGATTAAAATAGGTGCTCAAAAATAACAAAAGCTATCCTGCTAATACATGTCATATGAGAATTCAAGGTGGAAGGCGTAAGTGACATGAAAGCATTCAAAATCCCCTGAGAAAAAGCTTACCAGTGTGTGGAATACTCTTGTCAGGGAGAGACATGTATTTGTTTTCTCTTCAGAGGAAGGCTTACCCTAGGCTGGGAAGGAAGGGCGGCCATAGGCCTGGGTTGTGGATCGGACATCAGCACAACCTCAATAGTAGGAGCAGGAGAAGTACTGCAAGGAACGTTAGAAGGAGTGAGCTGTGGTTCCCCCATTACCATCCAAAATGGATGTCTGGAAAACATCTGCGGACATGCTGTAGCAATCCTACCTAGTGGCTTCTGTATCAGTACCCACTGAAGGAGGAGTACCCGACATCGTAGTGCATCAGGGCCTCGAGAGAGATGTCCGGGATCAGAGGTGCAGCGAGATTTAGGCCTTACCTTTTTCATCTTCTTCTTCGGGTGCTCACCCAACAGACCAGCAGCACTTCTATGCAAATTGCTAGTCGCTTCAGTCTCTGATTCTAAAGGTAAAAAATAAGGGTGGACAGATGACTGTGTAAAGTTTTATGGAGAAATACCTGACAAACGGCACAGGCGTCATAATCGTGACTGGATCCCAGACAAAAAAAGACACTGTTTGTGGTTGTCCTTCTGTAGAATCTGTCTTAAGAATTGGCACTTGCCCTTCTTGGATGACATTAACCTCTAAAAAGCATGCAGTAAGCAAAAGCATAACAGACATTCTCCAACGGGGTGTTTATCTGAAAAAAGATAAACTTTTGGTGATCAGATGGATGTCTGGAAGAAGTCATTCAGACTGACGGCAAAGAAGTTC